>NW_015172113.1:0-3310 GCF_001447785.1 Gekko japonicus | reverse complement strand
GAGTGCAATTAGCTTTTCCCACATGTGCCTTCATACATAGCCTGATTGAATTCTACTTCCCCAGCCTTGCTGTGCTACCACACTGTGCAGGCAACAGTTCAGTCAGTCACAAGTAAAAAATGCGTAAATGCATGTGATGAAGCAGGGTTTTATGTGCACATCACTTGCTGGACAGACGGACACTAGAAGGCACATACTCTCCAGGTTCTCAGGGAGGGTTTTTTCACACCACCTGCTACTAATTGAAGGTGGCAAAAATGGAACCTGGGACCTTCTGCACATGAAGCAGATGCTGTATCTCTGAGCCATGGCCTCTCCTCATGTTTAACACCTTCATTTTCTATGTCAGTTAATTATGGAATGTGGAGTTTGGAGCAGCGAGTAATAGCCCATCATGCACATGAAGGTGTGGCATCTGAAAAAAAGTGTGCTACTCAACAATGGATAGGAACCCACAAAGAACTATAAAACAACAGTGTGACACCGCTCAACCATAATAGGTAGGTTGCCCTAATGACTGTCACTGCTGCTCCCTGCCACTCCAAGCCCCCCATGCCCCCACACCCCCAAGCCTCCCACATGCTCCCAGGCTCAGACTAGCAACCCTAACAATACCTTGATTACTGGATGGGTTGGTTGCTCTGACATGTGGAAGAAGAAGAAGAAGAAGAAGAAGAAGAAGAAGAAGAAGAAGAAGAAGAAGAAGAAGAAGAAGAAGAAGAAGAAGAAGAGATTGGATTTATACCCCACCCTTCACTCAGAGTCTCAGAGTGGCTTCCAAACTCCTTTCCCTTTCCCTCCCCACAACACACACCCTGTGAGACAGGTGGGGTGAGAGAGCTCTTTCAAGAACTGCTCTTTCAAGAACAGTTCTGAAAGAACTTATGACTGACCCAAGGTCATCCAGCAGCTGCAAGTGTAGGAGTGGGGAATCAAACCTGGTTCTCCCAGATTAGAGTCTGTGCACTTAACCACTACACCAAACTGGCATGTACATATTTGAACTAACCAAACAATATGCATATAGCAGGCAAAACACATAAGCAAAAAAATAAAGTACAGCATAGGACATTATACACACAGACGTTCCCCATGAGACTGTTCATCCCACATGAAACCTGTATTGTGAGTGCCTGGAGCTGGTACAATAAGAGTTTCCTTAGTTGTCCCTAGTATGATATTTATTCCATATGTTTGAATTTTATATCTATTTTTAAATGTTTCACCTACTTTATGCCCTCAGAACAGGCCAGGACCCACATTCAATCACAACAGAGAGATAAAATGTACAGCTATGTCACTTAAATCATCCAAGAAAAAAAGGCAGGCATCATAAATCAAGAAAAGAAATACAAGAAAAGAAAACCCAGAAAATTGTTTCTTCTGTAAACCAATTATGAAAAGCATCCAAGAGTACAAACCATGCAGTAAATTCTCCAAAGGGTATTTCTCTTCACATAGACTATTTTTAAGGAAAGAAGATGGTAATTTTAATAAACAAAATTGTGCTTTATACAAAAAGCTATTACAAGGAAGAAGATTTATACTGATAAAGGTCACTATTTACAGTACAAAGCATATATCTGAATCAGCCTGTTCCCATAGTTTGGGAGGAAAGTCATTTGCTGATCAGATTTATATTAAAAATTGCAGTGCTTGCAGTCAGGGAAATTAGGAGACTGTAGTATTCCACTGAATTAGTATTCCACTAATTCTACTAATGGATAGATTTATCATTAATTACAGAGAACAAACTTTCAGCCGCAAATCAAAGCACAGTGTGGTCAAGCTAAACTTTAACCCACCATGAGGAACCCTCATTCTTTTCAAAACTCTGCACTGATTAAAACAGAAATTGGTTGCTTAAAACCTTCAGGAACCCACATGTTCAGCCTAATCCAGAACTACAGTTCATATGATATTGTATAACAAACTAAATTAAAACATAGTGGGAATGCTTTTTGCAAAACTTAAGCACATTTGCTTAGTGATTTCAATAAGATAACTGAATTTTCTGTCACTGAAATTAATGTCATTTAAAAGTGATTAACACTGGCTGGATTGTTTTTAATTATTCACAAGTCTGAAATAGCTTTTGATAAAATAGAATTTCCACAGAGTGCTAAATGAAATGCATGGGGAAGCTGGCCAAACTTTCTTGGGTGTATCCCTTCAAGAGCAAAAAACATGTAACAAAGATCACATTGCTCAGTCTCCATATAAAATGCAAATTGTAGACTCATGAAGCCTGAATTTGCCTTGGGACCATGCAAGAAAGAAAGAGGAATTTCTATGGTTTAAATGCTTGGGGCTGTAGCTCGGAGAATCGACGGCTGAGAGGTGACATGACAGAGGTTTATAAGATTATGCATGGGATAGAGCAGGTGGAGAAAGAAGTACTTTTCTCCCTTTCTCACAATACAAGAACTCATGGGCACTCAATGAAATTGCTGAATAGTCGGGTTAGAATAGATAAAAGGAAGTACTTCTTCACCCAAAGAGTGATTAACACATGGAATTCACTGCCACAGGAGGTGGCGGCTCCAAGCATGGATGGCTTCAAAAGGGAATTAAATAAACATATGGAGCAGAGGTCCACCAGTGGCTATTAGCCACAAGGCATAGATAGGAACTCTCAGTCTGGGGCAAGTGATGCACTGTATTCTTGGTGCTTGGGGGGGCAACAGTGGGAGGGCTTCTAGTGTCCTGGCCCCACTGATGGACCTCCTGATGGCACCTGGTATTTTTGACCACTGTGTGACAGAGTGTTGGACTGGATGGGCCATTGGCCTGATCCAACATTGGCTTCTCTTATGTTCTTAACACATCAACCTGTGCTCAGTTTTGCTATTTGAAACCAAATTCCTGCTTCATTGTTAGCAGTTTAAAGGGAAAAGATGTGTTTTATAAAGGACAAGTGTTTTCCCCCCACTTAAAAATGCTAATAGCAGAGCAGTGTAGACAGTTTTGAAGGGTGAAAATCAGTTGAGGTTGAAAGGCTAAAACGAAAAAAGTTGAGACCTACAATTCACATTTTATAGAAAGACCTAGTCCATTTGCTCTAAAACTTACATAGGGTTGTTTTTCTCAAAACAAAGGCATTACTATGCATAAAGCATATGGGGAAATGGTTTAGCCAGCACAGACATTTACTTAGAAGACAGACCCACTGTTATCCTACGCTCCAGGAAAATCAAAATTTGAAGAATTATACCTTTTCTAATGAAACCAATTTATGCCTGGTTGTATTATTCTCACATTTTCCATAACATTCCTCCTTTCTACTGTAACTATATGAGCTTATGTTTGT
>NW_015172112.1:145761-171090 GCF_001447785.1 Gekko japonicus | reverse complement strand
TTGAGGGGCTTCTGCAGATGTCTACATGCTTTGCCTCTTGCAGGCTAAGTTGGGACTCTGGCAGGGCATTCCTTTTAAGGGTTGACTCTTCCTTTCCTTCCTCTCCCTTTTCAATGCTGTCTGAAATCTCTACTCCTATGCCACTTCAGAGAAAGAAAAAGCAGCGGGGGGGGGGAAATACCAAAATACCGGTGTTACATAGTGTGAAAGTGCCTATGGAGAAGAGCTGGTTCTGGTGTCAAGATGAGGGAGACATGAACACAAATGGAGCATTTAGTAATGCCTGAAGAAGTCAGAGCATTGGCCCAGAAGGGTCTACTCTGACTGACAGCGACACTCCAAGGGCTTTCTGAGTTCTGCTACTTGAGATCCTGGAGGCTAATCCTGTGACCTGAAGCATGCAGAATGAGTGTTTCACTACTGAAAGCACATATTCATATTTTACCACTGTGGGTGTTTAAACATTAATGATCAACCATTCCAAGATAATACACTAAAATATTGTTACAATTATATTCTCATCTTATTCTTATGATTTAAATCCATGGTTTTTCCAGCTTCCAAGTATGTCAGCCAAAGGTTAACATCTTTAGAAACATTCTATTTATGCACTGTAGCGGCAGTTCCAGAAAAGAATTTGCAACAGAATAAAAAACACCCATCCTCTTTTTCTTCTTCTTTTTTTTTAGTATACTATGGTTTTCATTTGCAATTGATAAAATAGTGGGTGGCATTACATTTAGAAAATCAGAATTATCTGAAGATGGGATAAAGATGAACAATCACTTTCACAAACAAATTAACATTATTTGTTTATTTTATTTATACCATTCATGAAGCTCAGGGTCACTTTTCAGGAGCTCAAGGCACTCTCCGCTCCAGCAATTGCCAAAGCGAGGTTTGCTTATCTTTACCAATATAATAGAAATAGTACCATGTGCACTCTTCACTCCAGCAATTGCCAAAGCAAGGTTTGCTTATCTTTAACAATATAATAGAAATACCATGTGCCCCCCCCACATTATTTTCTCTAAGTTATAAAAATTGGGCATCAGCAAAGAACTTGTGGGGAGGGGACACATCACCCCCACCTTTCCTTCCTTCCCTCTCCCCCTTCCTTGTCAATGTTTCCCCATCTCTTTCTACCCCCCCCCAACCCTTCCTCATCAATCTTCCTGTATGTCCATAAACAGTTACAGGCAGGGAATGATATTTTCTATTAGCAATACCACTCCATCTTTTATGACTACAAGTATCCAATTCTGCCTAATCAGTGAGACAAAGTAGTACCCATAAAATCTATTTGCATGTTCCACTTGAGGTGGCCCTTTACATCTATGGCTGATCACCCATTTGCTCCCCTGTTCTTTTTTCCTGCTTTTGCCACCAAGGTACCCAACCTTCACTTCACTCATTTTCATTGAGTTAAATGTCTCCAGCTGATGATTCAGTCTCTTTCCAGGGAAGCCTGTTGCAGATGAAAGTCTGCATACCATACTCATACTTTGAGCTCATTCCAATAAATTCACACTTCAAAATCAAATTATCATAAATCTATGTTATAACTTGGGTCTGTCATGATAATCTATATCAGTCCAGCTAAGCCAAAAACAAAAGAGAAGATACTGCCTCAGAGAACACAGATCTTGTCTAACAAGATCCTCGCCTTCACTGCAGAACCACACCTGGGGTACAAATGCATCTCCCCATAGTGCTATACAGACTTGTACAGAACAAGCTGTTAAAAAAACTTCAACTCAACTTGTTGGTCAGGTTTTGCACCAAAGTATCACTCTGGTGGTAAACCTTCAGTGTTGCTTAAGGTGAGCACATGATGTTGAAGAACAGAGCCCCATCAACCTTCTGGTTAACTCCTTGTTTGAAGAAGATAGCTGCACAGTTCCACCTTGCTGTTTCACCTTCAGACTTCAGACTTGCTCCCTTATATCTCATAGTTTTTACACATTTTAACAAAGGTCTGGTTGCAGTTTCAGTCCAGTTTGCATGTTTTCCATATTTGTATATTTATGAATTCGGCAAATTAGGATACTGGTCTTTTGACAAAGTAGTTAATCTTACAGCTTGATAGCTCTGTTACCTTTCTACATTACATGTGTTTCAATATATTAGCAAAGAAGATGCAAATCATACAGGGAAGACTCAATGTTCCGTATCTTCTTATTATTTTAAGAAATGGTCCTGTTAAATGAAATAATTAATGGCTTCAGTTCTCTGCTTTTTGATGTTAATTTTGTACTTTATATGCATGTTATATGGATTTACACTCAGTTTATATGGTATTTATGTGTATGATGTTAGTCATTTTCATGTACAATGCTTGCATAATATATGCATTAGGTAGATTAAGTACCCGAAGGTTAAGATAACATAAACATATAGGCCAGAAAATAATGTTAGTCAATTTAAAATTTAACAGATATTAACAAATATACAAAAATACATGTGTTTATTTCACTATAGTTTAAAACCAGATATTGACCCTTATAATAGCCTCAGTTATCATTGATGATCTACAATGACATCCTAAAGTGACAAATATTGACCCTGACCAGGTGCATTTTGGCCTAATGGAGAGCGAGTTTGGTGTATTAACAAATATACAAAAATACATGTGTTTATTTCACTATAGTTTAAAACCAAATATTGACCCTTATAATAGCCTCAGTTATCATTGATGATCTACAATGACATCCTAAAGTGACAAATATTGACCCTGACCAGGTGCATTTTGGCCTAATGGAGAGCGAGTTTGGTGTAGTGGTTAGGAGCATGGACTCTAATCTGGGAGAACCAGGTTTGATTATCCACTCCTCCACATGCCACTGCTGGTGTGACCTTTGGTCAGTTACAAGTTCTTTCAGAGCTGTTCTCATATAAGCAGTTCTCAAAAGAGGTCTCTCCGCCCCACGTACCTCACAGGGTGTCTGCTGTGGGGAGGGGAAGGGAGAGGAGATTGTAAGCCACTCTGAGACTCCTATGGGTAGTGAAGGATGGGGTATAAATCTAATCTCTTCTCTCTTCTTCTAATTGGCCTTCCTCAGTGGTCAAACTAATAACATTGCAACATGGCTCCTGACATAATAATATAAGGGCCAATATCAGTTTTTAATCTATTGTGAAATAAATACATGCATTTTTGTATATTTGTTAATATCTTTTAATTTTTAAATTGACTAACAGTATTATTTGGCCTACTAGGAGGAAAGCCCGTTGTGGGGGAAGACAACGAGCTCTAGCCATCTGCAGCCACCAGCGATCTTCCCATGCTGCATGACGGTTTTTTGGGTGGCAGGGTGTGTTCAAATAGCGGGGCATGTTCCCCCGGCACCGCATCTGTGGGTGGGTGGCAGAGACCATGGCCAGCACCCCCGGCATGAGTGGCAGCTGGCTCAGCCTATCACAGGGCATGTTCGCCTCGAAGCCTCATCTGTGGCCAGGTGGCAGAGACCACAGCCAGTGGCTAGTGTCCCCAGAATGAGTGCCAGGTTGCTCAGCCTATTGCGGGGCACGTTCACCCCAACGCCTGATCTGTGGGCAGGCAGCAGAGACAGTGGCCAGTAGCCAATGTCCCCAGTGTAACTGGCGGCTGCCTCAGCCTATGGCTGAGGGAGCGCATCGAGCGTGGTCACCCCAAATTAGCTTTATAATATAGAGAGATATGCTTATGTTTTCTTAAACTTATGGTACTTGATTCAATTTCTTTTGGGTTAAGGTTCCTCCCCCCCCCCATTTTTTTTTAGTTGCATTGGGTGGATTTCAATACAAGGAAACCAAAAAGGACATTTTAAAAAAATCATGTGTTTGATTTGCACAAAGAAGAAGCAAAATTATATGGGAACTTTTAGGTTTAAAAAGCAGGGATAAGAAATTAAAAATCAACCCAACTCCAGTTTAGGTCAGATGGTTGTTGTGGTTCAAGGGCAGATGAGACGCATATTATGAATCCCACAGACTGATATTGGTAAGCAAATAGTACAGATGGCTTTCATTGCAGAAGGACGAACCAGATGACCTTCAGGACTCCATATTTTTTCAAGCTAACTTTCCTTTGAGTTATCTCAAAAATAAATCAACATCACATTTGGATTGCTGTCATTGTTGATTAACACAAATATGTAACCCCCATAAACCCATGATATATGTTGAACTGACAGAGCATTGGTGCTAGAGCACAACCATCCTCATCTTACCAATTTTATGACTTACCTTAGTGGCGGAATTTATTTGCCTTCCTCTAATATCCTGGCCTGGAGTCACCTCATTATCTACTTTTAAAACTGCAAGATACATTGAGGTACCTACTCATCAACACATTATAATCTGTGACTTGAACTATTGCACTGAAATCCCATTAATCACTGAAATTAGCACAAATTCATACAGTTACAGTATATATAAAAAAACACTTGTCTGTAGAACAAACCAAAGGGACTTGCAACAAAGTTGCTCTTTGGTTCAAAAATATTGCTGGAGATGAACAGTATTAATGCTGGTTTATCACTTCTATCTATAACCAGAATTTATGCCATCTGAGCCTTGTTGCTTAATCCCATTTCATTAGATGGCTTTTTACCCTAACCACTCATGGCAACAGGGACTATAACTATAAAACAGCAGGAGTACTCTCAACAGCAACTCACTTTTGTTAAAGGCAGGCAGCCAATGCACTTGTGGGGATTATACACTATAATCTCTGAAATCACAGCAACATGGCTTCAATTTTAGTACAGCATAAAAACATAACTTTCTGTCCTAGGAACTTGCGGTACCCCTCTTCATTACCCCCTCTTCAAGGATCAAGGATATAGTTATATAAAATATACATATTTTGCGACTCCATTTCACTCAAGGCCAGAGGTAACTGGATTTCCATGTCACTTGAATTACTACAAGTTAAGTTTTTAAGTAATCACCACAGGGCAGATGTTTGCCTGAAGATTTGACACTACCTACAATGGTTATGTGAATGAGAGTTTTTCGGGGGGTTATTAAGCCCCTATTGAAAATATTGCCACACTTTCCCATATTGCAGTTCTCCACATTCTGATTCAACTCACCCTCACAATGTGTCAAATAATACACAAGACCAGCTCAGCATGTCAAAATCCCTGAGAGGTGACAAAAGTATCAACCCAATTTTGCTCAAGTTGAATTTCTCAGGAAAATGGTTTTGTTTACTCAGTCCATTAGTAAGCTTGGAAGAGCCACCATCTGAGCTAAACAATGTCTGGGTAGACAGTCTCCATACAATTGAAATGACCCACATGTTTCTGAATATCCAAACTCACTAAGGTACAGAGAGAAAATGCAGTAGGGGAGCATTTCCTACACCACAGGAGGGAGCATTATGAAGCAGCATTAATGCAGATATGCAAGGTAAAGGTAAAGGTTTCCCTTCCTCGAAAGCCAGTCAAATCCGACTCTAGTGGGTGGTGCTCATCTCCATTTCCAAGCTAAAGAGCCAGCACTGTCCAAAGACTTCTCTGTGGTCATGTGACCAGCATGACTAAACACTGAGATGCACGGGATGCTGTTACCTTCCCACCAAAGTGGTATTTATTTGCAATTTCTTGCTTTTGAACTGCTAGGTTGTCAGGAGCTGGGGCCAGAGACAGGAGTTCACTCCATCATGCAGCACTAGGGTCTCAAGCTGCCGAACTACAGACCTTCTGGTCTGCAGCTCAGTGTCTTAACCTCTGAGCCACCTTGGCCCCATGCAAACAGAAGCAGAAAAGGGATGGAAAGAAAAATAGAGAAAACATTGAAACAAATGTACAGGGAGAATTCTGCCATGAAATCATTTTATCTTTTTCATAACAGTAGATTACACAAAGAACTTTTACAAAATCTGTTTGTTGGTTTCTCATGGACTGACTGATTTGTTTCTAGGTTTTGCACTGCATCCTGCCATATTCTTGCTTCACTCACAGTTACAGTATGTCGGACATGATGGCACAGTCTCTACAAAGAAGATCAACAGTTCAGTCCCAAAGCAGAGTTGCATCATCTGATTCAATTGAAGCCAGTGGGTTAGATAGGTGTAACACTGTTTAGGATTACATTGTTAACAAAGAAACTCAAACCATGGATTCATTATGAACCATTTCTTTGGAACTACTTCAGAAAGCTGTTTGGGCAAATCAGTAACTAAGATTCTTTTCTAGGGATATTCTAATATCCATCCATCAGGTAGCCATTGTTTTTCATGCAAAAGAATCTGGATATGTAAAACTGAATGAGCTACTTACTTTCAAATATCATAGGAGAGACCTGACAACCTAGGACCAAACTGTCAATTTTATAGCTCCAACAGGTGCATCTTTCTTTTTTGAAAAAAACACCCTACTTCAGTTTGGTAAACTGCTTTGCACACAATGGACCTCATTATTAGATGAGAAATAACTTTACTTGCCCATCAAGGATAATTTATTCTCCCCCCCCCCCAGGGTCTAGTTAATATCAGATGAGGATAAAAAATGAAAATGGTGCATGTTCTATTAAGGGGAATATAATACCTGTTTTTTAAAAGCAGCTTTTAATGCTGTCAGCTCATTCATTTGAGAACATTACCTCATTTCCTATACTACATAGCCACAAAGCAAAGGATTGGAATTAGTGAGTGGGAAAGACAGTTATTTCTTTACTTAAGAAATGCCATGTCACCTCTAGCTCTGGAATCAGTGAATGCCATGTTGTAATTTGCAAAGGGGATGAAAACTTAACCAAGCATCTTATATGCAATAAATAATTTTAAATGACTTATGAATGCCCACATAATTTCCCACCAGTGATTTTAGGGCTGTTTTATAAATTAAAATTATTTTCTTAAAACTATCTCTTTCAGAACTAATAGGACACAGTAAACACTGAATTTGTATAGTGATGGCAAATGCATACAAATTTGTTATATTACGGATCTTGTAGTAGCTAACCTTGTGAGAATTTCCAATGGAGAGATGACAGCAATTGCAAGGGAGGACTGCAAAGTGATACATTTGAAACCATGTAAATAATGGTCTCACACCAACAAGCAAATAAGATAGTAATGTTCCCCCAAGAACACTACGGTCAGGGGTACAATGTCTTTTGGTTATTCCAGGCCCAAAGGACATCAAGTTGGCTGCAACCAGGGCCAGGGTCTTTTTGGTGGCGGCTCCTATCTGGTGGAATGCGCTCCCAGAGGAGATCTGGGCCTTGCGGGACCTTATGCAGTTCCGCAGGGCCTGTAAGACAGAGCTCTTCCGCCAGGCTATTGCATAGGAACCGCCACCGCTACTGTACCACCACTGAGTTGCCATCTTTGACGGTGGATTCTACCAGGATGTGAGCTGGCCCTGGCAAGACGACCAGACAAACTGAGGAACTGGTTATGAAAGGACGACAGTACTATCCGGAACTTATGCTGATGGGTTATGCTCGTTAATGGAATCCCATTTTGGATTGATAAGAGCTTATTCTCTAGAGCACCGGCACTTTGTTTGTGATGGATTGTTTTATTCTGTTTTAGTTATTGAATTATGGCATATGCCTCTTCTGTTAGCTGCCCTGAGCCCGTTTGGGGAGGGCGGGATATAAATTTAATAAATAAATAAATTTCTGCCTGCAGGGTACACTTCAGATTGTAGGAGAGCACATGAGGAAATCCACCGCCATCCAACAAAAGTTCCTGCGCTCAGAATATTGGCATTTCAAAGAGAAAGGCAACCTTTTCTCCTTGTCGCCTGGTTTATAATATGCAGGGATTTTGTTTTATTTGAAGGACTATTCTGTCATATGATTTGCACCTGTAGTTGTCAGGCATCGTGTGGACCCAAACTCAAAACCCCAGGTTCAACAGTTTCAGAACCTTTATTTATTTATGAAATTTATATCCTGCTCCCTCTCCCCTGAATGGGACTCAAGGCAACTAACGACATATACAGCCAATAAAGAAAAGCTAACCAAGAGGCATAAAGCTGCTGCCTTCAGACTGGGCTTTTCAGACTTAGCAACTCATCAATACTATGAAATTGCATTGATTCTGTGGAGAGTGGTTCTTGACCTCTGCCTGTTCTGACCTCTTACCCTGCCACTGTCCTGGACAGAATTTTGTGGATGCTGACCTTTTGCCTGACCTCAAGTATACTTCCTTTCCAGACCCAGATTTATGATCTCATCTACTTAATTATCTGATTCTATCAAGACACAATGTGTCACCCTTTTAAAATCCTGGTATAGGTTGGTGACAGGGAACAAGATTCAAAGAACCAAAAGTAGAATGCCACCTGCACGTGCAGAGTGTTAAAATCTATCTGTGCTTACCAGGTGGCTTGTGTATGTGTTTTAAATAGTGATCTATATGGTGATTCAAACTTTTGAACCATTTGATCCCTTTGTTGTTTATTTTCTTAGAAGCCATCATGGTTTATTTTGTCCAAAAAGAGTGAATGTCCCAGTATGTAATGCACATAACTTTTAAAATGTTACCATTTCAAGCTTTAAAAATTAAAATAAGAACTGTCTGAGAATTAAATCAGTATTCCTTTTTTTCCCCAGGCACTTACAAAACTATAAGAATATAAAAGTGGCAAAAATCTATTGGTTGATCACATTGGCTGATAGCTCTGATAAACGAGGACTTCAAGACAATGAAGGACATTCATTATAATCCACATAAAAATTTAATACAATTCTAGTGAAGTATATAGTGGATCAGGATTTATAGAAGTCCAACAATTACATCAGATTATTAGAAGAGTGTTAAATTTATTGATAAATGGAGGCCTAATTGTAGTACCAATTTTCTTAGATGTGGGAACAGCTTTTGATAGCACTGAGATATCATATCTACAAGCTGTCTAAAATAAAATCGACAACTTTGGGCTATGGGTTCACAAGTTGCTGTAAAGGAACAAAGGGTAAATTAAATATGAATAGTATCTTCACTAAAAATATCGACCAGAGTTACCCTTTATCATCATCACAGGTGGATTGTGGGTTTTTTTGGATGCATAGTTGAGCCTATAGGAAATTTTAAAAATTGAAGCATCTAAAATGTGACAGCATTATTTTAAGCTAACACTAGTTGTTTATTATTTTAAGCTAACACTATTTGCTGATGATAATTATTAAGTCTATAGTAAAACAAAGTGTATTTTACTTACAATGCAACCCTATGCAGAATTATCCCAGTCTGTGACCACTGATTTCAATAGGCTTGGACTGGATTTACTCAGCATAGGGTTGCGCTGTTAATGTCCATAATTCAGAGTCAAAGCAAGTGACTCAAGATTTATTTTTTTATCAGAAGTACAAAACAACTCCTAATTGTTTCATTATTTCTGCTTCAGCTAATAAATCAAAATTAAGAGGTATACATTTTGAATCAATGATAAAACATAACACCATAACCCTGAACAGTTATACCTGTCTAAACAGATTGAATTCAATGAATTTAGAAGGTTATAACTCTGTTTAGGATTGCACTGTGAACAATGTTAAATTGTAGGAGAGATTAACAATATCCTGGGTAGGAAGAAAATCTTAGTATGTTATTGTTTTTTGGTGTTTTTGAATTCCCTTCAGGTATGTAATAAGGATTGCCATCTCCAGGTTCGCAAATACCTCGAGACTTGAGGGTGAAGCCTGGTAGAATGGGGTTTAGGGAGGGAAGGGGCCTTGGTAGGGTATAATGTGATTCAGTCCACCTTCCAAAGCAGTCATTTTCTCCAGGAGAAGTGGAATCAATGTCTTAAATAAATAATAAATAATTCAGTGCTTTATGAAGTCTGGAAACCAGTTGTAATTCCTGGAGATCTCCAATTCCACCTGGAGACTAGTGTCATGGGCTGGGGGGCCAGTCAAAGGGAGTCCAGAACAAGCCAAGGTCAGGAGCCAAGAAGACAATGCAGAGTCCAAAGCCAAGCCGGGGTCAGGAGCCAGAAACACAGAGCCAAGTCCAAAATCACCAACCAGAAGTTTAGCCCAAAGCCAAGCCAAGCCAGGGTCAGGAGCCAGGAACACAGAGAAGTCCAAAGCCACGAGGTCCGAAGGTCTAGGTGCAAGAGCCAAGCCAAAGTGGATACAAGCAACATGAAGCTGACTTGTTGCTTCCACAAAGAGTACTGCCCAGAGTGTGGAATTAAATGCTGTTACCAATTAGCCAGCTGCACAATCGCCCAGGCTCCTGTTAAAACTCTGGGCTAGCTGAGTGCCTCCCTTGTAGCCTGGCCTCTTTTAACTTCGTTGCTATGTTTTGCCACAGTCACTCCCTTAAACGAGTCACACGTGTGGGTGAGTCAGGAGGACTTTCAGCTTGCAGTTCTTCCTTCTTATCTGAGCCAGGTGTGAAGACTGCAGGCATTTGCCAGCTATCCTCCTCTGCTGCTTCAGAGGGGCCAGCTGTGGTTTCTGCAGGCTCTGTCAGCTTGTCCTCATCCATGCCCATGACAGCTAGCAACTCTATTTATAATAAATATTTTCTTTTTATAAAACAGCAGATGATTTTTTAAAAATGTGCAACATAAAATGACTAAGACTTAGATCCCCCAGAGTCTTTCTGTGGGCAGATGGATATGTGTTCATGAAATGCAACTTTCTAATCTCCCCCTCCCGCAGCTGTTTGAAATTCCCCCTGAAATAGGGGTTCCTTTGGGGTCCCCTGTGCCCTACTAACAAGATTACAGGGGGCATTTTGTGCAGCCACAGGGTTGGGGAGGTGAGAAAGTTGTGTTCTGTGAGTGCGTATCCATCCAATCATTGTGTCAAATAAGTGGGCACCCGGATTTGATTCAAGGGATTATGATAGGACATCATGGAGGAGACATGTTGAATTCAAATTATATTAAAAGAATGGAAAAAATGGGATGCAAACAATAAGTTGTTAAGTTCTGCATCATCATTGGAAGACCTGTTTCATATAATACCAGAAGAAGATACACATCCCTGAATATAAAGAGTTCTTATGACATGAACCTGTGTTAAATACATTTGAAAGCATTTCCTTTTTAGTATGTACAATATAAGTAAATCCCAAAGAATGAAGGCTATTGCTATAGTATTATGATGTCTCACCAAACAATATAATTCATAGAGATTATTCATAGCAGTGGTTGGCCATACCATTGAATGGCCATTAGTGTGAATAAGCTACTAAAACTGAGACTCAGTTTATATACACTGCTGTATTGGGGGGAGACTAACCTGTGCAGTATTCCACCAGGGCAATATCTCATTCAATGTATCACAGTATGGTGTGAGGATGCCAGAGAACTGTGGACTGGGTAGGTACCAATACCGAAACACTATGCAACGACTAAAGGCCAGATTTAAATAAAACACTAGCTATGCAAAATGCTACATGGGATATTTTATTTTCTAAAAAAATGCCTGGCATCACATTTATATTATGACTGAGATGATTCAAACTGGAAATGATCTGCCATGCTCCTCACCTTCTTCATCAGCCCTCTTCCCTATCTGTATGCAACTGGAAAAGAGAGGTCTTGCTCACCATTATGCCATGATACAGTACATAGCCTATGCCTCAGCGTAACAAGCCTGGCATGGTTGTAGTCATATGGGTTTAACTTAGAATACTAACTTCAGCCTTTAAAGGCTGCCAATGTGGTTGGAATGTAAAATCTATCAATTATAGTTCTACCATTATGAGAAACACAGGACTGAAGGGGAAATATTTTAATGAGTTACCCCAAAAATAAAACTCAATTTCCCGTCTCACCCAATTTCAATTTTTAAATGGTTGTACAAGAGTAATTTTAACAGTGGTCAGAGAAACCTGTTCCCAGTATTAAAATAAAATCAAGAAGATAAATCAGTCAGGAAATCACCATAACTCCAGGAGACAAGCAAAGACAGCAGAGAGAGAGAGAGAGAGAGAGAGAGAGAGAAGAAGAAAGAAAGAGAGAGAGAGAGAGAGAGAGAGAGAGAGAGAGAGAGAGATTTCACACATAAACGGGAACCTTGTTTCAGTGAAAACAAATTGTCTGTAAAGTTATCAAGTATAAGAAAAAATGTATTCAAAGTGATCTGTGGCCAGCTATAAGTGGGGGGACACAGTGTTCATGATAATAACAGGATTCCATCTATTCTCTGAAGGTACAGGAAAAAAAACTTCTGCTCTCTGACCAAACAGAAATATGCTAGTTTTGAATGATGTCTGATGCTAGTTTTAAAGGACATTTAAGACAGATAAGGTCATAAATTAGGTGTAATCAGCCACTATTTTTGAATATTAAAACGTATGCATAATTGATGAGCTGTGACAGCTTAAACAAGCCCTTGCAAAGTTTGCTTTCTGGTGAGTCTATTGTAAGTATAAAATGGAATTCATCTGCACTAAATGTGGCTGTGGGGCAGATCTTGTATTTCATACTCAGCCTGATGATCTTCCCAGTCACAAACCCATGCAAACTGGTTCAGTTCACAAACCAACCTTCCAATTTGTATTGGTTCATGTTTCATTGAACTATGAACCATTTCTAGCTGAGACACCATACTAAGATGTATCCACCCCTTCAGGAATCAATGGCCACATCAGCAGAAGAGAACAAACAGTTCCAATGGTGATGGAGGTGGAGAAATCTTTGAAGGGTAGTACAAGGTGCAAAGTGACATTGGTGGAGAATTTTTCATACACAATGGCAGTGACATTTCAGCTAAACTCTGATTAGTGTTGTACAGAAGAAGGCAATGGTAAATCACTTCTGATAATCCCTTACATTGAAAACCCTATGATGAGACAATCCAAAGTGAAAAAAAGAAAGAAAAAAAGATACAGTGCTGGATGACAGGACCCCCAGGCTGGATGGCACTCAATTAGCTACGGGGGAAAAGCTGAGGACAACTATGATTAGTGCTGTTCTTAATTCCACAATTGGAATAAAGCCAAAACGAGTTCTGTTGTTGATATGAATTATGCAAAAGGAAAGTCCAAAGCTGTTTGATGCACATAATAGGAACATGGAACATGAGAAGTATGAATCAAGGTAAACTTTGGAACATTTATACATTGCAATCCTGGGAGTGAGTGAACCAAAGTAGAGTGGATTAGGATATTTTCAGTCAGAAAACAGAAGAGTGTTTTATGGGGGAATGACAAACACAGAAGTAATGGTGATGCTCTAATAAACAAGATGTAGCAGAAGAAGTCTGGGATTATAGTGCAAGGTTTGACCAAATAATATCAGTCAGACTTCATGAAAAGCCTATCAACATAACCATCATTCAATTTTACATCTCAGCTACAGATGCTGATGAGGAAGAAATGTAAAGTTCTTATGCAAATATCCAGGAAGAAACTGATCACGCAACTAACCAGATGTATTGATAATCATAGCATATTGAAATACAAAAATAGGAAACAAAGCAAATTCAAATATAATTCGAAGATTTGTGCTAGGAGCACAAAATGAAACCAGAGAGTTTCATTCTGTAAAGACAATATGATTATTGCGAACACATATTTGGAGAAGTTTGGAGATGTAGCACTGCTCAAACAAGCCAGGAACAACTGATTGTGAAACAGACCATTAATTATTAATATCAAAAATTAGAATAAAGCTGAAGAAAAACACAAAAACATTCATAGTACCAAAGTACTATCCAAACAACATTCCTGAAAACTTTAAGGACTATGTAAAGAACAGATTTGCACTACTAAGTTGAAGTAAACATGAACCGGAATAACTACAGTTTAAAACCAGAGATAATATCAAGGAAGAATGTGCAAAGACTATTCCTGTAGCCAAAAGAAGTGAAAAAATCTTAAATTGCTAAAGGTAGATTAGAAGCAAAAGTAAAAGGTGACAGAAATAGAATCTGAAGTCTAAATGTAGCATTCCATCGACTTGCTTATATAGACAAAGAGAACTATTATGACTAGTGTAAAGAAATAGAAGAAAACAAAAAAGGAAGAATGGGATATCTGTTCCATGTGATCCAAGAAATCAAAGAGAAACTTAAAGCACATTTCGGCATGCTGAAAGATCAACACGGAAATGCATTAACTAAACAGGAGAAAATAAGGAAAACATGGTGACAATACACTGAAGAATTATACAGAAAAGTTTCCTTCCAAGAAGAATATCTTGAAGAATAACCCACAGTTTTAGAAAGTGAAGGTTGTGCTGAGACCAATTGGGAGAAACAATCACCAGGAGTAGATGTGTTATCAACAGAGCTATTCCAAGCCACAGAAGCAGAGTCAATCAAAATAACCGCAAGAGTATGCCAACAAATATGGGAAACAAAACAGTGACACAGACTGGAGTCATTCAATTTAAATTCCACTTACAAAAAAAAGGAGATACTCTGCATTTTCATTGCAACTTTTTGTGCTGTAATGCATTTCAGGAGCCCATGCAAGTTAATTGGCAGTCCTGACTCCCATTATCTTCAATGGGCCTTCAAGCTTCTCCCATTGTTTCCAATGGGCAATCCTGTCATTCCTTTTAGTACACACCTACCACTGGAACCCAGTGCCACTGTAGCAATGCCAGCTCAACAGGAGAAATGTGAAGCACAGAATCACACTGCAAGCATGGGGGGGGGGTGGAAGCCCAGCAGAACCAGTGCAATGTACTAGTGTCCAGCAGAATGCAGTGCCACTAGGGCAATGCAAGAAAAAGAACACTAACATCAAACCAGAGAATCCCTGCAGTGCATACTGAAGGGGTTTTTTTTAAAGCCTAGCAGAATCAGTGCCACTGTGGCAGTGCAATCCAACAGGACTAAGGTCAAAACAGAGAATCTCTGCAGTAGAAACTGAAGGTGGTGTGGCATTTTTGCAAGGCCAGCAGAACCAGTGCAATGTACAGAGTGCCCAGCAGTACCAGCTCAATCAAAGAGTGCTCAGCAGAATCCAGTGCCATTGTGGTAATGCCAGCTCAGCAAGGCTGATGTCTAGCACAGAATCACACTCCAGATGTGTAGGGGGAGGATTTTGCAAGGATTGTGCAAGAAAATGGGGAGGGAACCCAAAGAAAGCAAGCAAAGGGGGGGGGACCTCTTGACACTGATAAGACTAGTTTGAAATTGGCAAATGGACAATCCTTTTGGCAGAAGTCTTTAGAAACCTGAGACACAGAGAAAAAGAAAACAGTCCAAGGCTGGAGAATTCTGCCTCCCCCCCGTTGCTTTGAAGTTGCTGCCCCCTGTTTCATTGAAGTTTGGTTAACATTTTGATTGAATGGAGACAATCTGTCTGGAAGTGTATCCATTCATAACAGTCATGGACTTCCATAAACAGCTTGAAAGGGTATTCCCATCCAGAATAAGTTGAATCTCTACTCATTGTTCAGCTACGTACTCAACAACAAACCTAAACCTTGTCTGGATTGAGCTTCAAGATCGATCTAGTATAGCAGAATGTCTACTTCAGCTGCCAACGAGACTGAGCCAGTGTTGTGTACTGGTTAGCTAAAAATAGTTTTATTTAGGACAGCATTTAACTGATTTGGTTTTTATTCATTGGCACTCCTGAGATTTTAAATTGTGGTCTTTTACATGTCTTTATACTTCTTGTTTTATTTACATTGTAAGCCACCTTGAGTTCTGCAAGGTAGAAAGGTGGCTAATATATGTTTTAAAGAAATAAATAGAGTGATGGACTAGGATCTGGGAGTACTCGAGTTTTTTACTAGGATCTGGGAGATCCACATTCAAATTTCCACTCTGCCACAGAAGCTTGCTGGGTGAGCTTGGGCCTGTCATACATTCTCAGCCTAACCTAACTCATAGGATTGTTCTAAGGATAGAATAGAGGAAAGGAGAATGATGTGAGCTGCTTTGGGTGCTGCTTGAGGAGAAAGGCAGGGTATAAATTGAGTAAATAATAAATAAGTAAATTTTAAACTCTTAGGAGTCTGACCCCTACTTTGCTGGAATACAGATTGCCAGACTAGAAGATATTCTGGATCCTCCTCCCAATAGGAATCCCAACCTGAAGGCAACTAAGGTGAGTAAGCAAGGATCTCCTCCTCTCCTTAGACATCATGCTTACTTGGAATAAGGACTCCACAGTCTTTTCACCCTGGAAAGTGACATATACATTGGGCAATATGACAAGAGCATACTCATATATACCATCTTGGAGGTACATTCACACTGTTCCTGGGGGATAGGTGGGCCTAGGATTCTGTAAGTCTTGTTTCTGAAGAGCATAGCAGGGGGGGGAGTCTTATTTCTTTATTGGTAGATTGTATCTTGAGGGTGTTTGACACCACAGAGAGAATGCAAGATAGGTCCTGTAACCTTGGCAAAGGACATAGACTCCATAAGATGTACATACAGTAACTTCTGTAGTGCAAACTGCTTACTTCTGCTTTAAGATGGGTAATGTTATTTATTCAAGGGAGAAGGCACATTACTTCTTCTATTTTTATATTGTTCAGTTTACCCTTTCAATGATATCAAGATACAGCCTTGAGCAGTAACTTGTGCCAAAACTTCCTCAACATTTCAACTTAGCTTTTCTTCAACTTATACTGAGCCATGAATTCGGAATTCAAAAAATAATAAATCTAACTATATAATACTCAGCTCAGGGGTTCCATTCATATGTACTTTTCAGGTGTTCGGTGGTTTTCTAGGCAGATAGCAATGTTCAAGTTTACAACTAATAGTAATTCTCTGCCTCAACTCTCCCCCCCCCCTAATTTTCCCCATAAGAGGAATTCCCAGTATGATTTCTCTTGACATAACTGAAGAAGTGAGCCATGATTCATGAAAGCTCAAATTAAAATAAATGTTGTTAGTCACTGAGGTGTCACAGGACTTTTGTTTTATTTTACAGTTAACTGCATTAGCTACTCACCTTATTTGCCTTCAGGTTAGGATTCCTATGGGGAGAAGGATCCAGACTATCTTCCAGCTTTTCTGTGCCACTGGAGAAGGACCCAGTAGTGGTATTATTGCACAAAAGGTGTCTTCAGATGTGGTGGATGAACGTAAGGTTCTAGTGTATATTTATCTGTATATTTGTACTGTACATTTATGCCATTTCATTGATATGTTTCACTATCTCTTGAGCTATTTTTCTCATCCCAACAAGAGCAATTGATCAACCAAAGTGTCATCATTTGCCTCTTAATCAGTTCCAATTAGAATATTGTGAGAATTTTCCAGGAGTGGTAAGGAATTTAGGGACCTGGGCTAACTGGAAAAGGTCTGCTAAGTATCTGCTCATCCTGTTGTCAGGTATGTTAGCTTGTGACTTGTCTTATGTCCTAGTTTGAGCCTGACAGAGTATTCCACCAGCAGGAACTGGGTCAACTTCTCCACTGGGGTACTGCCACTGAGACCTTTGGCTGCCATGATCACCAGATCATCAGCAAGGTAAAAGAGCAAAATATAGCTGTGGGCCTTTAAATCATGACACTCATGACTGCCCCAACATCAACAAAGAAGAGCAGGGCTCCCAAGTACTTACCTTAATTCGGCAGGGGATGTATAGTTCTTTGCGGGACCTTCCCGCGGGGAAAACTCATGCGCGGCACAATTCCGTCACCCAGACGTGACGTAGGCATGTAGCCGGGCGATGCTCTAGCAATGGGTCAGGAAACTCGATGGTTTCCAGTCTCATTACCATCAAGTTTCCAGTCCCATTACCAGAGCGTCACCCAGCTATGTGCCTACGTCACGTCTGGGCAACGGAATAGTGCAGCGCCTTTGTTCCAAGCAAGAATCTTCTGGCGGGGAAGCATGTGTCCCCCGCCGGATCATAGGTAGGTACTTGGGAACCCTAAAGAAGAGTGATATTTATGTTAATCTTGCTGTTCTCTCTTTGTTGTGTATGTGTGGTTTTGGTTTTAACTTATGTGATTTGTCTGACTCGCCTTGGGTCCCACTCTGGTGAGGGAGAAGTTGGAATATAAATATGCTGAACATGTTATGTAGGCCATTTCCTCATGTTATAAAGACTTTGGTTTGTATCCATGTGTTATAAGGAATCATATGTATTATCTTAGTAGGCTCAGCATTACAAGAAGACAAGAGCTGGTGGAAAAGACAATAATGCTGAGAAAAGTTGAAGGCAGCAGGAAAAGAGAAAGACTCAGCATGAGGTGGATTGTCTCTATAAAGCTAGCCACAGCCATCAGTTCGCAAGACCTGAACAAGGCGTTTTAGAGGTCAGGACGTGACGACACTTGACACAATCACACACACAGGTTCAGTATATTCTAGTCTTGTTCCATCACTGAGAACATGGAGCCTTTTCATGACACAGCTCTTTTCCTTAGGCCAACTTCAAACTTTCTGGCAAGCAAGCAGCTGTTAATCAACAAAGGCTCACAATAGCCTGCTGAAAAGGTAACAAATAATCACTGCCATTCATTCTCACCCTCAGTGTTGCTTAGAATCATTTAGTTACTTGGAAAATTCCTTTTTTATCATAGTATTCAAGAATTGTGCTTATTACAGTTCAGTCTTTTAGTATGGTTGGAGAGATTGCTAATGGCCTCTTAGAAACAGAGGGCCTTAAATGAAGTTTTAAAAAAAAATCAGGCTGCTGTCGCACTCTTGCCATACTTCCCAGGGACAGATGGAAAGGCACTGAACTTGAGAAGGCAAGAGCCACTTAGGAATTATGATATGATACTTTAGGAAAGATGGCTTTGCCCAAGTGTTTTGTGGGGGATTTTCTCTCTATGTGAAGCTTTCTACCATGTGCACATGTATTTGTATATTTTTTTACAGCCATGTCCTCATTTCAAGATCCAATTAAAATTCAAGGAGCCATATGGCTGTTTACTTTCCCCCAGTTGAACCATATTGATCCATTGGCCTCATTTCTTGCTTAGACCAGAAAGGACATTTTTTTAACCACTGTTCAAGAAAAGGCTGCCAAGAGCCACCATGGGCCCCCAGGCAAAAATAAAAACACCCATTTGGGCTCTCTCCATGAGCCTGATCCAAAATTAATATTATAACAAAACAAGTCCATTGGTTTTCTGTCACTGTGAAAAGAGCAATAACTTTTCATTAGGTAGGAACATTAAAGGAAAAGGGACAGGTTTATTAAAGAATAGATTTCATTTCATATCATTCAGTAGTTTGTCGCTATATTTATATAAGCATTCATAATTGTGTAAAAGAAGCAAGGGCTGCTTTCCTTGCCTCTTTTCAGCCAAAAATTTCTTTCTGTTTATTAAAGATTCTGAAAACTCCCCCGTTCTCTTTGTATCAGTCCCTGAGGATTCTCTATATCATCTATGCAGTTTGCATAGCCTGTGCCTCTCAATATTTCTCCTTTGGCATTGTGTCTAAGTTAACTGGACACCTCCCCTTTGATTCATAATATGAACAGAGGTTTTCTGTTCTACTGTTTAACTCCCAAGCCAGGGTAGGGATGCAAAGGAATGAGGATGGAAGGGAGGGGGGAAGACAAATACAGAAGAATTAGATGATGGGGAGAAAGAGAAATTAAGGCATACCAGCTTGGTTCAGAGGCTTAGCAACATCTCATGATAGACAAATGTTTGCTTCAGCCTCATAGTTTAAAAGCTTGCAGCCAGGGAGAGTTTCTTTAAAAACCACTGCTAAAAAAGGGTAGCAAATAGTATCATCAGGAAGTCTGAGACTCCGTTTGGCCTGTTCTGCCTTGCCTGCACCCCTAGTGGCTGCAGTGCAGAACTGCACTAAAAGTAAAGTGCATTTGCTGAATCGGGATGATGGGAGGTTCACTGGGTTTTCATACTGACCTGGGTCCTGGGAATTTTGTACCCCCTGACCCCCTTGTCAGTGTCCCTGGCTCTAGAAAAGTGTTGATCATTGCTCCCATTGGGCCATGCAAGAATTCTTCCAAGAATGCTCTCAACCACAAATGTTTTTCTTTCTAGAGGTGGCTTAGATATTCCTAATAGCATCTTCCTCAGCTGTGTTGCTTTAGGGCTCATTCAAGGATCGCCTTCCACAGAAGGTGAAGCAGTCATAGTTCTAAGTGGGATTCATTACCGCCATGTCCTTGATTTACATATAACACATATTTTATCAGCTTATCCTATGAATTTCCAAGATCACAATAATTTATTATGATTATGGTAATATTTGAAAAATACATCCTGAACAAGGTGTCCTGAATTTCCTTATCACAACAGGGCACTTCTTTGTTGTTATGTGTCAGAATTTAGGGCAGTCCAAGCCATATTCCAGGGTCAGGGTCAAAGGTCAGTCCAATGGTCAGTTACCAAGAGAGCAGAGTCCAGTTCAGAGCATTATACAGGAAGCAAGGTCCAACAGTCTAAGGTCATTCACAAGTGCAGGGAGGAAGATTCCAGCTGTTAAGAAAACACAAGAAAGGAAAGAAGGTGGATTTCCATATACTGTACTTGTAAGATTCATTTATTTTTGTCTTGGATGCTCCCACATCCTAGTTCAACTTTTCTCTCCCCACATTTCGTTTGCTTTCTCATCTGCATCCAGTTCTCCTGACAAAAATGAAAAATCTCTCTCCAGAATGTGATATAAACTTTCAGATAAGGTGTTTCACGGCCATAAAATATATCCGACTCAAGAGCTAGTGTTTTCAAGCTCAACAAAATAAAATCTCTCTTCCAAAGACTCGTTGCTCCCCCTCCCCTGGACATTTTAGATTTGTTATTGGTAATTTATGAAGCAGCCACTTGAGTTGGGAACATACAGCAGTCTTAAGCAGCTGAATATTTAAATGTACTCACAAGCTTATGAATCAGACTGAAAGGTGAACATTGCGAGCCAAGATTTAAAAATAGAACTGGCATCACATAAATACAACAGAAGATTGTTCAGTTCTTCTGTGTGCATGTATAAATGCCCCCACATTTTGATTTTTGCATGATTTTGGGCTAGGGGCCAAAAATATTTACTGCAAAAATAATGCAAGATATTTATCTTTCTTTGATCTTATTCCATGCCATGCTTTGCCCTATCCCCTGCTCAAGTATCAAAGCTTTCCTTGCTGCTTCTTTTTTTCCTGGATTTGTCACATGATGATGGCCAGCCACGTTAAAATAAACTCAAAGACCAGCGCTTCCAAGTTCAGTCACACAAGTGATCACAGCCAGATCATGCAGTGAATAGAATGACATTGTGACGCTCTGTCGTCAATGAGATTTGTATATGTGAAATATCACTAAGAGCAAATATAGCCAATTGTGAGAGTGTTTGAGAGGGCTGAAAAGTTGGTTCATTTTGTAGACTTTGCTGCAGGGATTCTTAGAAGAAAATATACTGATCTCATTGTATGTTTTTTGTTTGTAAGTGGGTGTTGGTGATGTGTTGTATGTATGTTTGTTTGTGTATAATATGAAAAATAATAAAAGTGTACCTACGGGTACTTAAAAAAAGAGAAAAAAAGAAAAATCAACTGAAAATGTTCCCCCCAAATCTAGTAAATGAGTTCAGCCTTAACACATTAAGACATTCAGGAGAACATATGGGTGTCAGAATGGAATGGGGATGCACTTGAATGAGCCTTCATTCAAGTTGGAGCAAAATCAAAGCAAAATATCTTAAAGTTAAGGTAGCCCAAACTAGCCCAATCAGATCATGGAAGCTAAGCAGGGTCAGCCCTAGATAGTATTT
Source organism: Gekko japonicus (assembly GCF_001447785.1). Lineage (NCBI taxonomy): Eukaryota > Metazoa > Chordata > Lepidosauria > Squamata > Gekkonidae > Gekko > Gekko japonicus. The sequence continues at coordinate 149,508 of NW_015172112.1, read as the reverse complement.
GGATGGGAGACCACCAAGGAATACCAGGGATCCGACATGGAAGCAGGCAATGACAAACCACCTCTGATCATTTCTCCTTGAAACCCCCACAGGGTCACCATAATTTATTTATTGCCTTTACCATTTTTGCAACCAGAGCCGTAAACAGCAAACCACAGAGTCTTCATAAGTCAGCTGTGACTTGACGGCACTTTCCACATGTTAAGGTAATCACATTCTAAATCAAGCCTGTTAGGACTTGGCCATGATTAGGAGTATTAATCATATAATAGCTAGATTACCTCTTGTGATGCCCCTTCTCCACTCACACAGATACCTACCACCCTCTACAACATCCAGTTTATGGGTTATAAGTATGACAAGACATCCTACTCACCACCCTTCTTGTCTCTTTTAAAGTCTACAGAGAGTCATAACCATCCGCACCTCAGGCCCTTTCCTCTTTCACTCCCAGGAACATCCATAGACATGGTAGTCCAGCCCCCCTGTTAAGAATCAGCCTTAGTTCACACAGTTTTTGAGGTTAGAACTCAAACACTGTTGCAATCTCTTGCTGCCACCATTCATTCATATCCTGTAATATATGTGTATAGACCAAGATATTAAATTGTGTGTGTGTGCTTTTTTTATTTGAAGAATAACTTTTATTTATGATAAGAACAAAACACTAAGGAAAGGAAAGTATAAGAAACAACATTCACTTCCATTGAACTTTTGAACAGAGGTCCTGTTCCTACAACTGGGATCCTTTACTATTTTCAGCTTTCTTCAAGCAGCTCTTCTACACAGTTCCACTCAGCACCTAAGCTGTCAACTTCTCTGCTATTAACTTCTAACTGTCATTTTTCAATGGCTGTGTTTCAACTCTCCCCTTTTCAACATTCTGTTAGCTCTCATTGGCTGCTCTTAGGGAGAGGCTGAACCTAGCCTGTCCATCACACCTCTTCCCTTTACAAATTGTGAATAACTTTTCTATCCTTACCCAATTTCTGAAGAGTTATAACTTATGACTGTTTGGTACAATTCTTCTCATCATGTAAATGGACACTAGTATGACTACCTCCCTGTGTGGCTTTACATTCATTGCACTAAAATATCCTTTGGCAAAAGGCAAAAGTTCACTATATGTAATATAGATTATAGTTGGTGTTCATTTGCTTGATGCCTGAAGACACCCACTCATATGCCTAAACCTGAGGAAAACTGGACACGTAAAATGACTAACAACCAATTACAGTGATTGTTATTAGCTTTCTGGGAAAGAATTGTGTCTTATTCATATTCATAATACTGTGGTGAGGTTGCTATCTGACTGCTATGACTGGTTCTATAAATGGACCTATCGCCTATAACAAAAGAATACTAATATTCTTAATAGCCATGGATGGGAACTGATTGTTAGGAGACAGTGCTGTTCTTGAATGGTAGCTTGGAAAAAGGTGACCCCTGCCAACTAAGGGGAAGAGGGCAGGGCTGTGTGAATGAAAAGAGGTATAAGAGAGAGGGAGAGAGAGCAATCTGTGAGTAGGCTGAAGATAAAGCTCCCTGGGGTTTAAGGTCTCGCATTTCTGGAAATCTGATGCAGGATAAACAGCTGCTGTCATGTAAAGGAGTGCTTGCTTGTTTCCATCATTTTCCTCTTCTACTTGTTTTTAATTAGTTCCCCTACTTGGGGAATAAATGTTTACTAGGGTTTTTCCTCATCCTGCCATATACACACATGAACCCATCAAGTCGCCTTATACTGAATCAGACCATTAGTCCATCAAAGTCAGTATTGTCTACCCAGACTGGTAGAAGCTCTCCAGGGTCTCAGGCAGAGTCTTTCACATCACCTACTACTTGATCCCTTTAGTTAGAGATGCTGAGGAGGATTGAAACTGGGCCATGGAAGGGTGGAGTAGGGGTTAGCCTCCTGAGTTGGATCAGCATAAGCCCATAACTAGTCACATGCTGGCTGGGCTTATTCAGCAGCTCCAACAGACCTGTTGGTCCATGTTTGAGGCCACCCCTTTTCTGTTGGCCTTTTTTAGGGCTTCCCACAGTAGTGATAATTCTGGCAGAGCCCTCTTGTTCCAGGACATTACCAGCCAGGGTGCTGGACTGCATGTGTTCATCTGACAGTCAAACAACTATCAGTTTGGGTGAGGCTCAAGCTTTCATCTGCAGTCTTCCCCACCAGGTCAGTCCTGCCCAGTATACTTTATGTCTGACTACTTCAGGATCAGGTTCTTGGGCACTGATACTCATTTCAAATCACAGCAGCCATGGTTGCCTCAGAACTGGGTTTCCTGACAGAACAAATCCACTCAAGAGGCTGATGGCGGTCAGTTGCTTAGAGGTCCTACATATGGCCTTCTGCTCAGCTACTTCACTAATGTATGTGTCCTTCAGCCCCTGTAGGTCAAGTCAAATCTGTGTGGATTGTGAGTAGATGTGGCCAGGAGAAAAATGTGCTAGGTGAATGTGCAAGTGATATAATCCTTGGGAGGACATGTCACAGGCCACAGGGACATTTTCAGCTACCTACTGTCTCCTGGGCAGACAGGGTGCATCCATCCAAGCGGGGCATGGATATTTGGCTGCACGGCATATGGGGTGGGTTGCATTGTTGGTTACAGGCTTAGAAGCATTGTTGGGAGCCAGGGGGACACCAACCCCAGATTTAGTGGTGGTTTGGACATGGAATTAATCCTTTTGGTTAGGGATGTGGTGCCTGCATGCCCACATCATGCAGTTATGGGGACTCCCTTAAGGGGTCATGGGTAGTTCCAATTCAGCAGCATGCCCACCTTGGGGGCTGTCAGTGGGGCTCTCAGCACCAGGTGTCAAGGGAACCATGCAGCAGTCAGTGCCAACATGACTCCCTGGCATTTGCACTCCTTCGTTGTACCCCAGCAGGTGGGCTGGGGGTGTGGGATTCATTGAGCAGCAGGTGGCTGCCTGATGCAGGATCCATCCCTATGCTGTGCCAATGCTCCTGCGGTGTAATCAATAAAAGCTGTGGCCACTTTATTTCTCAAAATTATTGTGTTATTTCTTCTCTGGTGCTACCTCTATGCCCCAGGCTCACAATAACCATAATTCATTGCAAGGAAAATCTAAGAAGCTTAAATACTAACCATACAAATGTAATGTGTTAAAGCTGAAGCCATCCTGGGACTTCCGGTCTGTGGCTCGGCGATGGCGGAGGCTCTCCCCTGATGCTGGGGAGGCATTCTGCGCTCTAGGGGTGTTGGGAGGGGTGCCACCTCAAGTGACACCCCCAGGTGAGTCTCAGTGAGAGGCTCCGAGCCGGGGGCACGTTAGGGGGCGACCTCTTCGATGGCGCAATGCCGGAGAAATGAGGCGCTCCTTTTTGCCCCAATCGGTCCCCCCCCCCCATGAGGCTCGGTTTTTACCGAGCATAGCTGATGCCAGCCGGGACAAGCAAGAAGGTCAGCGAATGAATCGAAGTTAACAGAGATCTGTGTTCAGATTGCCAATGAATTGGAGGAAGAACCGAGCTATTAAGCATTAAAAGTGAGTTACCCCCCCCCTTACCTAAGCGGCGTCCGGAGAAATCTCAGACGTAAACAAACCGTACTGCCTCTCTGAAAGAAGGGGGGGAGGTGAAAAACAAAGCACTCAAGTGTGTCAGAGACTTAACCGTACAAGCGAAAAAGTTTGCACTTGATAAAAGGGGAGCGAAAAAGGTTCTCTTTAGTGTAAACAAAGCGAGAAAATGGCCGGGGCTCGAGGAAGAGG
>NW_015172112.1:138833-145659 GCF_001447785.1 Gekko japonicus | reverse complement strand
TCAGTCGAAGAAAACTTGAAAGAACTGGCATCCAATCTAATCGCTTCAGTGCTTGGCAGTTCAGCGACAGAAGCAGCGGCGGAGATAGAGGCGGTTTACCGCGCCTACTCCAAGTACACAAAGCAAAACAACTTGCCGGGCGAGATGGTAGTCAAGTTTCTCCGGAGACAAATGTGAGACGACATCCTTAAAGCGACAGCAACTAAACCCTTGCAGCTGGGAGAAGCAAACATCAGGGTCCTAAAGGATACTCCGTTTGAGGTTCGACAGAAGAGAAAAGCCTACAAAGAACTTATTTCAATGCTCCAAATAAACCAAATTTCTTACACCTGGCTCTACCCCGAAGGGGTGCTGTTTAAATATAAAGATAAAAGAGAAAAGATTGATTCGGTTTTTAAAGCAGAAAAATGGTTGAAGCAATTCTTTGCAATGAAAGAAGACGGGCAACCAGAAGAGGGCGCAGCAGCGAGTCTAGAAGAAGAGGACGAAGATCCAACAGGAGCAGAAGGAGCCGTGGCCAGAGAAACATATGATCTACGACTAAGAGTTCACAAGTAGCTCTCAAAGTCTCAAAGATTATGACTGAAGAAGATATGAAACTTTGTACACACTGAGAAGCTAGCAGTTTATTACTAAAATTGGACTTACTAACTCCTAAATTCATTGTTTTAAACGAAAAGCTATGTGTTTTTTATGACTAACTGAATACTAACTGTATTTGACCTTCCTTTCTTGGGTTTTTAGTTATAGTGTGGGTTTTCAGTTACTGTCCTGTCTCTTGGGGTTTTTTATTTTTTTTCCCCTTCCCAGCTCTTCTTTCTTCCCTCTTTCTTATGTAGTTGTGTAGTTGTAACAAAAAACCAATAAAACTACCCTGGTTTCAGGGGATTAAAAAAAAAAAAAGCTGAAGCCATCCTAACTACAAACTACTTTTGCTTTCCTTACACCCTCCAGCACTTCTTAGTTAAAGGCTAAATTCCCAAATTTGCAAAGTTCCATAACTACCTATAAGACATTGGAAGACATGGAGAGGAGGGCAGATAGACTCCAACTGATGGTGCTGTTCAACCTCCTTCGTAATGCTTTCATACTTTTCCTTGGATACATGTTCTCCCATAGCCAAATGAGTTCTACTTCCCACTATGCTTGCTACACCATTGGTCCAGTTGTTCAAGTAGACAGATAAATCAGTCACAAATTATATAATCAGTCATAAATAAATGCTGTGTCAGTGTTAAATGACACTTAGCAGTGTTAATTGCTTCTGATCTGTTTTGATTGATGGTGTTTTCATCCATGCACAGTTTGGGAAGAAACCTGAGGCAAACCTCTTTGGTAGGCACGTGGGTAGTTCACTACTGAAATGAACAGACCTTTTGATCCACTTACATCTGATCATCACAGTTAAACATGGTAAGTTCATCTATCAAATACCAGGCTTCTTGAGCCTCAGACCATTGTCACTGTTCATACAAGTCCATTCCTTACAGAATGAAAATATCTGCATGACAGAATAAATTGGAAGAAGAATGCACACTACGTTTTCCCACTATCATTAATGAATTCTACCTTTTCAATAATCTGTTACAAGCTATTTCAGTCAAAGTATTATTTTACATTAGAAACTGGCAGCTCCCCTTTAAAAGTCCAATAATTCATGTTTTTATTTTTTTTAAAAAGCATAGTCCCTTTCACACTTGTTTGCAGAAAATTCTTTTCAATAACGATTAAATAGAGAGCACTATGAGCTTACTTCCAAGTGTCCATGGGGAGGTGACTTCATCAATTTATCTGCTTAAAAGGGTGATTTCATCACACAATGTCCTTGCAGTCATATATCCGGAAGTATTTTCGAAGTCAACAGTCATATGCAGCAGGCCTTCATAAATAGATCTCGGCCACTCAGAATTAAATCCATTAACTGAGAAATCATTTTATTCAAAGATATAAACCCTAACACAAGTCAGTCAGGGGGTTACAAGGCTGGAAGAACATTTGTGAATAAAACAAATATTACTGAAATTCAATAAATCTTCAGTGCTTTCTGTACCTACACATTCTCAGTGCTCAGGAAAGTGATGTGCGCAACAATGCAGTTACCAAATTGGATGGCACAGGGTAGCCTGATCTTGTCAGGTCTCGGAAGCTAAGCAGGGTCTGCCCAGGTTAGTGTTTGGATGGGGGACTACCAAGGAATTCCAGGGTTGCTATGCCAAGGAAAGCAATGGCAAACCGCCTCTGAACAACCCTTGCTTTGAAAATGCTACAGGGTCACCGTAAGCCAGCTGCCACTTGACAGCAATTTACAGATACCCACAGAGGGTGGAGGTGGATACTATAAATCTAAATGTCTAAAAATCTAAGTGTATTCTTAGTGAGATGATTTAGCTCCTTGGTCCAGATTTGTTTGCAGTGTGGAGTGTTTCTCCATTTTGATTTCTGAGCCCAAATATGGGGTTAGAAATATTGCTTTGTTGGGTATAAAACTCACCATTCTTTAATCCTGTTCAGTAGCAATAGTTTGCATGTCTCACCTCTTACAACTATGGCTCAGTGAGATGTCCTCACTATAGAAACAACCCAGCTGAGGGAACATTCCTGTTGTTCTTCTTTTATTTCAATCATTTATATGCTGCTTCTCCAAAGGCCTATTCAGGGTTTCTGGATCATGGCATACAAAACACCGAGGGAATAGAAGTTTGTATAGATTATGCTGACGCAGGTATGCACTGATGCCTAGTGGGTTATAACAACTGCTTTATCACTCAGTAAAACAGAATAGGTTCATGGCACATCTCCTCCCTTCTACTTTTTGCTTCCTGTCCCGCCAGGTTGCAGCCTAATGCTGGCACCTCTGGGGAGCTTATGGGGATACACAAATAGGAGCCATGCCAATGATCCATCATCAGTTCTGCAGCAAACCTGGAAATGACATTACCATGATGGTGTGAGGCTCTAGGTTTCTATCAGGGCAGGAAATCTGACAACCCTACCTACCATGCTACATCTCCCAGCAGGAAGTGCTTCCAAGTCAGTTATTTATAACTGCTTCGATATACATAACAATGCATCAATGCAATATACTTTTGATATCATTTTGGGGAGTTCTGATGCTCATGCGTTTTACCCCTTCACACAGGCAAACCCCTAGGGCCTTTGGGGAGATTAGATATAAGAGGTTGAATCAAAGTTAATGTTTTTCTAAGGTGGGTTTTTTTTTCCTTGGAACTAAGAATAGACATTCTACTACATGGAACTAATAATACTACACTGAGGGGGGAAAACTTTAACAACTATGTCCAATTCCAGTTAATTAGACTCTGGAACTATAGAAATATGCTCAATAATTTTGAATAGATATTTGATTTTGTCCATTAATGGATAGATGCTGAGGAGATATAAACACTATGTGGGAAGAAAAATCTATTCCTTCTTTAAGCTGCAGTTAATTGGGTCTCATGGATACAGAAGTTACAGCTGTATCAGCCAGGAGAATCTAAATCTGCAATTTAACTGGTTACCCAGAAATATACTGTGTATACTTCAGGCCATCATCAATATATTAACCTTATTAAAATATGCATCATCAGACAACTGCAGTTACTAATGTTTTAGGGTATACACAATTTCATCAAAAAGATATGCTAGGCTTGTCAAGAGAGAGGCCATCTTAGATGTAAGTTCCAGGTAAATTTTAATTTCTTTTTATTATGACTTGTCTGCAAGTGTCAGCCATCCCCAGATTGATGGTTACTAGCCAAGGTCATCTCCCAGGCCTGTGAATTAGCTCACAGTGCTCAGCTGTGGATTTGGTGAGGTAGGGGGGAGTGTGCCTCTTTCCAGAACATTCCATGGAGACAGCCCTGTGATTGGTTTGGAAAGGTTAGGAGGTTATGGCTGGCATTTTCTATAAAGTATAGCCTATGCGGAGAGAGGACCCCCTTTTATTCCTTTTCTTTTTGCATTTCTTGCTTTGCTCAACTTACCCCACCCATTGCTGCCTGAAGATACTCATATGCTCTGGAATACCATGCTTTAGCTATAAGAACAAACATCTGTGCTGTAAGAACTGCATAATTAGTTAGCTAGTTTAGCTTTGTTGTTTTCTGTGCATTTGACTGCCACTAAACTGTATGTAATGTTTTTAAATCTTTTCTTGGATCTCTTCAATAAAGCCTTTTCCCCCCTTCATGGTATGTGTTACTGGGGAGTCACTGAAACCAAACCCAGGTTAAGCTTGGTTATGTTACTGCATCAAGGTGGTAAGCAATTATACCTTGTGGTATAGTTTTTAGGTAAAGTGTATAACAGTTAAACAGTTTAAACAGTTAAAGTGCTGCACTCCATTTGCCAGCAAATTTGGAAAACGCAACAGTGGCCACAGGATTGGAAAAGGTCAGTATACATTCCAATCCCAAAGAAGGGCAATGCCAAGGAATGTTCAAACTATCGCACAATTGCACTCATATCACACGCTAGCAAGGTCATGCTCAAGATCCTACAAGCTAGGCTTCAACAGTACGTGGATAGAGAACTACCAGAAGTACAAGCTGGGTTTCGAAGAGGTAGAGGAACTAGAGATCAAATTGCCAGCATTCGCTGGATTATGGAAAAAGCAAGAGAGTACCAGAAAAATATCTACTTCTGCTTCATTGACTATGCTAAAGCCTTTGACTGTGTGGATCACAACAAACTATGGCAGGTCCTTAAAGAGATGGGAGTACCAGATCACCTCACATGTCTCTTGAGAAACCTGTATAAGGGCCAAGAAGCGACAGTTAGAACCGGATATGGAACAACTGATTGGTTCAGCATAGGAAAAGGAGTACGACAAGGATGTATATTGTCACCTTGCTTATTTAATATATATGCAGAGTACATCATGCGAAATGCTGGCCTGGATGAATCACAAGCGGGAATTAAGATTGCTGGGGGAAAGATCAACAACCTCAGATATGCAGATGATACCACTCTAATGGCTTAAAGTGAAGAGGACCTAAAGAGCCTCTTGCTCAGAGTAAAAGAGGAGAGCGCAAAAGTGGGCTTCAAGCTCAACATCAAAAAAACTAAGATCATGGCGTCCGGCCCCATCACTCCTTGGCAAATAGAAGGGGAAGTCGTGGAAGTAGTTACAGACTTCACGTTCCTGGGATCCCAGATCACCGCAGACTGTGACTGCAGCCATGAAATTAAAAGACGCCTGCTCCTTGGGAGGAAAGCGATGGCGAACCTAAACAGCATGATAAAAAGTAGAGACATTACCCTGCCAACAAATGTCCGCATGGTCAAAGCAATGGTATTCCCAGTAGTCATGTATGGCTGCGAGAGTTGGACTATAAGGAAGACCGAGCGCCGAAAAATAGATTCTTTTGAACTATGGTGCTGGAGAAGACTCTTGAGAGTCCCTTGGACTGCAAAAAGATCAAATCAGTCAATCCTAAAAGAAATCAACCCTGACTGTTCCCTGGAAGGCCAGATAATGAAACTGAAGCTCAAATACTTTGGCCACCAAATGAGAAGGGAGCACTCCCTGGAGAAGACCCTGATGCTGGGAAAGATTGAAGGTCAAAGAAGACGGGGACGGCAAAGGATGAGATGGTTAGACAGTGTCATCGATGCAACGAATATGAAATTGAGCCAACTTCAGAGGACGGCGGAAGACAGGAGGGCCTGGCGGGAGATGATCCATGGGGTCGCGAAGAGTCGGACTTGACTGTGCGACTGAACAACAACAACAAATAACAGATTTCTAACTTTGGTGGGGTGCTATTTTGTGGTTGGATGCTCAACTTACAATAGGTTCAGGAGTCAAAGGCTCACATAGAATGAATTGAAAATCCAAGGTCCAGGTCAGACATGGCAGAAAACGCGCAGGGGGAGGGAGGCTATTTGTGGCGTGGTAATTTGACCCGCTGCTGCGTGATCCCATGCAACGACAGGTGAAGCGGAGTATTTACCTTGCAGCCTGCTCCCTCAAGGGCTCAGTGATGCCAGCATGCTTTCTCAAGAGCTCAATGATGTCATCGGAGCACGCTGGGGCAATCCTAACCCTAACCCTAATCCGTCCTCAGCCATCGCACCGTCGTCACTTGATAGTGCAGTTTACCTGGTGGGTTTTAACTGCGCTTCTTTGGCTGCCTCCTACGGGTCTCTGATGGGTGTGGGATGCTGGCCAGATGTGCCAGTGTGAACACGGCCATAAAATCCGCATGTCAATCATTGAACTCCCGAGGTAACTACTGCGTGTGATTGTGGCCCAAGTGTAGCTGCTTCTTTATAGTCAGGAAATAGGAGAATATGATTTTTACCAGGGCAGGGCTCTGAAAACCATTGTCCTGGATGAATTGAGATAGATGGAGGATAAATAAGCACTTTGGGCTGAAAATCCACTTTACCAACTGTTATGTAGTGGGTAGCCGCATGGATGAACGACAGACAACGACGTGGTGCATAGTACGCTTTATTAGCACACAACAAGACAGACGGTAAACGGCCGGCAGGCCAACTATATACACACCTGGGGACCGCCCCTGGTCACCATTGGTGGGTTCAAATCTCCCGCCACGGATCCCATTGGTTCCCCAGAGGAGGGACTAGGATCCTAGTCCCCATTGTTGTTCGGACTGAAGCTAGGGCATAAGCGCTGACCTCCGGTGGCGGTCCGCGGACACTACACCCCTCCCCCCATAGTCCGGACCTTGCCCTATGAAGCATAGTCTTTCAGGTACGCTGGAGGCTGACGTACCCTTGCTGAGCGTCTGGGTCCCTGTGCTGGGGCCTCGGGAGGCCTGACCTCCGGGGCGGGTGCTACCGGTGGCGCCGGGGC
>NW_015172112.1:135421-135549 GCF_001447785.1 Gekko japonicus | reverse complement strand
GAGTATGTGATGATGTGCATACTGCAAGGGGGGGGGGAAGCACCAAGCTGGGATGGCCCGATCAGACTATCCCAACGGCATGAGTGCATACTTGTGTGATCAGACAGGGGAAATCTGTCCATGGCTTA
>NW_015172112.1:135109-135213 GCF_001447785.1 Gekko japonicus | reverse complement strand
ATCCGCTCGAACGTGCAATCGCCAAGGTCCGTGGGGGAGAGTAGTCGTCTGGCCAGGGACACCACGGCGGTGCCGCAGGAGGCCAGGAGGAACCCCCGCTTCTT
>NW_015172112.1:115868-135087 GCF_001447785.1 Gekko japonicus | reverse complement strand
CCCTTGTACCCAGGAGGGCCAGTCCTGCGGGTGGGCTATGTCGAAGGGCTGCAGCAGCCCCAGCCCCGGTGCGGTCGCCATTGTGCGCGTCGGAGGGGGTACGGGAGGAGCGGTTCCGTTGCTCGCGGGATCGCTCATCGGATCGGCTGCTTCGCGTCCTCCTGGTCCCTCGCGACGGCCTGGCTCAGTTGCGGCTGAATCCCATCCTCGTCGCCACTGTTATGTAGTGGGTAGCCGCATGGATGAACGACAGACAACGACGTGGTGCATAGCACGCTTTATTAGCACACAACAAGACAGACGGTAAACGGCCGGCAGGCCAACTATATACACACCTGGGGACCGCCCCTGGTCACCATTGGTGGGTTCAAATCTCCCGCCACGGATCCCATTGGTTCCCCAGAGGAGGGACTAGGATCCTAGTCCCCATTGTTGTTCGGACTGAAGCTAGGGCATAAGCGCTGACCTCCGGTGGCGGTCCGCGGACACTACACCAACTACTAGCCCTTAGTAAAAAGGATAACTTGGAAGGAAGAATGTGGAGCTTTCTCCTCCAATCAGGGGAGTTCTACTTCATTGCTAGGAAGCCAGGAGAACAGAATGTAACCACTGTGGGAGAAGACACCATTCCAAATGCAGTAGGCAGTATTAAGTTTGTCACCTTCAGAGTTCCATGGGAGCTTGTACAGATGGAGCCATGCATACCAAAATAGATCAAAATATTACTGTACCTTTGATTTAAGGCAGTGCTGTTTCGAAAAGAAATTTCCAACAAAAAAAGTGCTTCAATAAAAAAAAAATCAATGGTAGTTAACATCCTTATAGATATTTAAGATTATACATGCAATTGAGAACGGTTCAAATACAAATTAATTCATGCAGTAGTCATACTGTAAAATTACATTTCAGAAAATTGGTTCGTGATCCATAGTCTTCTAATAATTCAAAACTGCTTTTCTGGCATGCCTTTTATATACTTGGTCCAAAGAATCAGCAGTCAGTAGGAGGGAGACAATTCTTAATGGTTATAGTCAGGTCTTAACTGGACCATTAGAATTTTCCATATATGTCTTACTGGCTACACAAATCAGCAAAAAGGATTTATTCCAAGCTGAAGTCCAAAATCCATTGTTCTTAAAAAAAAAATTCACAGCAATCACAGCTTGTCATCATTACCTGATTCTTTCTCTCTACTTACACTAATCCTTTCTTTACCCTTAACAGTTTACCTGTTATCACAGCAAGTCACCCAGCAGTGGGTGGGAGGGATATAAAGACAACCAGGGCAGCTAGGGAAATGCATTCTGGGAAAGAGATTAACTCCTCTCCACCTCCCATTCAACTGACTCCAGTTCCTACCCCTCATATTCCAGTAGGACAGACCACAACCATGGCTGTTGTTTTGGCTGTTCCTAGAAGTCAGCCAAAGGAACTATCAGAGATGCAGGCAATATGACTTCTTTTTCATGGAGCACTCAAAGACTATTCTGGTTCCGGTAAGACAGACAGCCTTAGGAAGATCCACATCTGCTGCACATGCTTTGGTTTGCATGCTGCCTTCAAAGTCTGAACTGTGTTGAGTGGAGTTCCCATTATGTCCCGGGAGTGGTTAACCCATGGACTGATGCCACCACAGAACACATGGAAGAGGAGACCTTCCTCCCTAAGCCATTCATTAAGGATTGATGACTACAGTGTTGCTACTGACTGAACTGCTCTAGGCAATATGAAACCCATTGCCAATATTATGTATAGCAGTAGCTTCGCGGTGGATGTTCCAGGCCAGAGCTACTCAATATTGTTGAGCCTGTGGACATTTTTGTAGACAGTTTTGTAGAGAGTGTTAGACAATGCCACAAAATAGCTACAATGGGAGACTGGATGATCACAAAATGGTTCATATGGTTAAAAACATTTGCAGATTTCAAGTCAATTATCTTCCTACGATAGGAACAAATATTTCCAAATGACTGCACCCAAAAGTGATGTTCCCTAGGGTCTTCTGAAGTGTCTTCACTTCTGAAGTATCTCCACTTCTTTGGAACTGCATCTCCTGGTATCCCCCCCCCCCCGAGAGCACTGCGCTCAGTAGATAAAAATCTGTTGGTTTGTCCCCAGTCTGAAAGATATCCAACCTGGTGGAACTTTCTAATGAATAACATCCATGCCCTGTGGGACCTGATGCAGTTCTGCAGGGCCTGTAAGATGGAGATGTTCCGCCAGGCAAGTGACAGTTCCATCTTCTTGGCACTCCCACACCTTGCCTCCCCGTGAGGCAGTGGCAACATAGAATTTTTAGTGTCAACTGTTAGGCTACTTGTTAATCTATTATATAATACGGTTGTACACCACCCTGAGCCCTGTCCTTCAGGGGAGGGCAGTTTAAAAATAAAATTTAATAAATAAATAATAGACAATACATAAATGAGGTAAAAGAAAGCCAGGGTTGGCTCGCTGCTTGGGGGAAGAGGTTTTTGAGGAAGAAGCACCATTGTTGGATATCACTGCACGTAGACCACTTACAATGTCTGTCAGTAGTAATAATGCTGCAATCGTGCTTGGGAAAGCTTCTTCTTCTTTGGCCCATGAAGTGCCAATGGTGGTACCTTAATCCCTGAGGGGGAGGATCTGGATAATGGGTCGCTGTGTACAGAACAAACAGAGGTGTCTCATCTACGGTGTCTTCTGTGCCTTGGTCATGCTTGCCGTAACTAAGATGTGGGCTGACTTTTATACAACTGGTGACAATATGATAGTGGCTATTTAAGGGGGTTCTTATATTAGAGAGAGCTGCGGTGGCTCAAGTGGTTAAGACGCTGAACTGCAGGCTGTGGAATGTCAGTAGTTCAGCAGTTCGAGACCTGAGTTGCCGCATGATGGAGTGAGCTCCTGTCTCTAGTTCCAACTCCTGCCAACCTAGCAGTTTGAAAGCAAGAAATTGCAAGTAGATAAATAGGTACCACTTCAGTGGGAAGGTAACAGCGTTCCGTGCGCCTTGGTGTTTAGTCATGGCGGCCATATGACCACGGAAATGTCGTCAGACAGTGCTGGCTCTTCGGCTTTGAAATGGAGATGAGCACCACAACCCTAGAGTCGGATTTGACTGGCTTTTGAGCAAGGGAACCTTTACCTTTACCTTATATTAGAGATGTACTAATTCATAGTGACCACGTAGAGAGATTCCCTCTTAGGACAACGTTTAGCGTGTCTTTGGCAGGTGAAGTCAGTTTGAATGCTGATGTGCAATGTCATCCAAGCAGAAATGTTCTCACTGTTGTAAAATATTAAAATTCTAACTATGTTTGCCCATGAAAACATAAATAAAATGAGAAGTCAAATGAAAGCAGTGATCAGGCCTCGTGGACCTCATCAAAAAGTATGTTCTGTTCGTTTTAATTTTGCACCTCATTTAGCAGGAACAATGATGGTTGTACTTTATTGGGGGGGGGCAGCAGATGAAACAGTGGAAAGCAGCGAGGAAAAAAATATAGAAATGATACAGTCAAAAACATAAAGACACACCTTTGCAAAGAAGAGAGACAAATGAAGAGTGAGAGCACGAGAGCAATTATCCACAGCAGGACTTCAACTTAAAAAGGAGCTTTGATTGCCATTCTAAGCTACCCAAGTGAAAATTAAAATGAGCCAACTGACAGTAACAAGAAAACAGAAGAAAATAATTGTTGGAGTTAATAACACTTCACACCCTCGAAGTCAAAACGAGCCTCTTCAGCCAGAAAAGGTGATGTACTAATTACTAAAAAACTCTATGACAGGTGTGTAAACAGTCTAAAACACAAATCTGAAGAGGAGTAAGCAAGGAAGTCACATTGAGTTACTTCTGGTATCTTCATCACATTTTAAGCAAACTGTGAGACACGGGGTGTGTGTGAACAAATTGTGACTAATTTTGTACTCTTCAAAACAAAGAAGGTTGCAAAAGCAAAGGTAGATTTCTGCAAACTCCTACTGTGCAATGATGCAAAAAAAAAAAGTCAGAGTGAGAGGCAATGGAAAATAACTAACAGACTACTGAATTCTAAGAGTCCCCTTCCCCCAGTATAGCACGCTGCTGCTCCATGCTACCTCAAATGCATCAGTCAAAAGAATCTTATAAACGATACTAAAAAGCCACATCTGCTAGTATTAGGGCTATTTTGATGCTATAATTACTTTCTGCTGACTTTAGATTCAAAGATTTACACCGTGTTTATTCACTGCCCGCTTCCAGATAGGAAGGCTGCTGTGAAGAGCACAAATGACTAGTCCAGCTGAAAAATAAATCCAAGCAATCCCCCCCCCCCGTATGTTTAGTGGCACCAGCATTTTTCCCACTCAGTTGTAACTTTGAGTTCGCTGAGCCTGCAGAACTGGGCTGCATAGAGAGGGGGAAATGCTACATGTTTGTTTTGCAGAGTCCAAATGATTACTGCAGAGCTGAGCCTACAGGAAAACTCTCACCAGAAACAAGGCCCTGGATGGAATACAAAGACCTGTTTTTATCGAGCTTGTAAGCAACAAAATGGACATCCATGCATTCTCTCCAGGTACATGTCACGCCATATAAAGAGTTTTAAATGCACTCGGCAATTTTCAGAACTATAGCGCTTCCATCCTCCACAATGCCCAAGAAGTGAATCAGTTAAATACCTTTTCATCAATTGTTCTCTGTTCTTCAAATGCTAGTTAAAAAATGGCAGACAGCTTGTTTCACCATTACAGTGCTTTGTTGCTTATATGATCCTTTTCTATAGTGTCATTCGTTTCCATGGCACTTTACAGAGAAACGTGAGAGACCGATTCCTTCCCCCTCCAGAGTTTTACCATCTAAACATTGATAGGGGAGCCATGATCAGAAGTCACTGTGTGGCACATATACATGTATGGTTTATCATTTCATTAATCATTGCATAGATTGCACATGACTAAAACTGGAGGACTGGTTTGTATCACACACCTGTCTCCTTCCTGTTCTGCTCCATTGCTGGGCAGTTTGGGTCAAGACGGCAAGTCTAGTCGACCAGGAGGTAGTAAATGGCTGTCACAAGGAATAGTGACTCCAGGTGGGGGAGGGGTTCTAGTATTAACGTTGGCATTTCTGTACACTGACTAGCAGTAAGGATGCCAAGCTTCCTGATATAGTGAGAGACCTCCTGAAACACTAGCAGAGGGATATGGGGGATGGAGTAGGTGCTGGCGTAATAGCAGAGCACCAGACTCCACCTCTGTTTTTCCCAGGGGTTGTTGACTGTGGCCTGGTGACTCTAATTAGTCCATGTTCACCCTGTATCCATTGCCACCCAGTAACAATCACCAACAAAAAGAGCTGAGCAGCAACTGTCGTTTTCTGCCTTCTGCCCTACAGCTTCAAACTTTGCAGGGGATGTGTGGGTGGGTGGGTGCTGCCTTGGACATGGATAGATAGAGGTTAGGGCTGCCAACCTCCAAGTGAGTATTAAGTTCTTATCCAATATCCAGTTTACTTGAAGCAAATCAATCTCTCAAAAATCATTCACAATGACACCATCAACAAAACGGGCTACACATATCAAGTCTCGTTCTATATAGTTAGTTCATTTAACAAGCAATATGGCCATTTCTCATAGTAACTTTCATCAAATCCACTAACGTGAATCAGGTTTCACTCGATCTTCTCCTTGCCTCACGTTAGTGGATTTGATGAAAGTTACTATGAGAAATGGCCATATTGCTTGTTAAATGAACTAACTATGTAGAATTCAACGCTACACACTCTGACAAAGCTTGTGAACGAAATGAGACTTGATATGCATAGCCCGTTGTGTTGATGGCATCATTGTGAATGATTTTTGAGAGGTTGATTGCTTCAAGTAAACTGGATATTGGATAAGAACTTAGTAGTCTTTGGATATTTTCCTTTGGCATAATACATCATGGTTGTTCTGCTTATTTCCACCACCCATCCCATGATCTTTTTTCTTGGTTTGCAACCTCCAAGTGAGGCCTGGAAATCTCCCAGAGTTACAGCTGATCTTCAGATGGCAGAGATTTCCCCTGGAGAAAATGGCTTCTTTGGAGGGTGGATTCTATGGTGTTATACTGTGTCCATCCTCTCCCCAAACTTTCAAGGCTCCACCTCCCAAATCTCCACAAATTTTCCAGGCCAGAATTGGCAACCCTAATCCAGAAGGTTTTCTGGTGACCCAGGGGGTGTTGCTCAGTGACATGACTGGTGCTGATGGATTATGATTTTAGGTACTTTATTTGGACACCAGCTTGAAAACCTAGACTAAAAGCTCTATAATAATTTTGGACTGGAAATGAGACATTGGGCAAAAGCTACCAGGCTTGCTCAACTCAGAGCTGGGCCTTTAGCTAAGCATACCGATGGCTCCTTTCCACAGGAGTAAGTTGCTATATGCTGGCCCCGGTCACACGGGCCAGATATCGCGGGGGGGAGGCGTGGCTAATTGCCCCAGTGCAGTTTGATCCGTGATTACATGATCAGACATGCCGGTGGCACACCACGGGTCCTTCCCTCGGCGCCGGCAAGTAAACGAGGGACCGGAGGGGAATACCGCTCACCGGCGCAATCACACCACGGGCGTCTGGAGGCAGCCCGTGGCAAACGTTTACTAGTACCTTGGAGGTACTAGTTTTTTAACACGCATTGTCGGCAGTAAGGCACGGATGCGCTCCACTTCCCAGATGTTGGGGTGTGATCGCACCCGGAAAATCCGCTTACCATCCATGCCTCTCCCGCGGCAACTTTGCCATGTGTCCGGGGCCACTAATGTGGAAATAAAATAAGAAGGTATGCTAGCAATAGTAAAATCGACCTGCTTCAAAACCCATTTCTCAAGGGTTGGGATTTGTATCTTTCCCCATCAAAAATTTATAACCTCCCCGAATCAGCTTCTCTCTACATTTTGGCTATTACTGTTGCTTTGCACCCAAAACCCACCCACACCACAGTATGGGTCTCTTCCCCATTTCTTTCTGCCTGGGTGCAGAGGGCAGTCCGATCTCCAGCTCTGCATTTATTTTATCCAGATCCATTATCTAGATTATTACCTTAGAGAAGATCTTTCTTTGTCTTGCTGGCTGCCTGCCTGACCTTGTCCCTTCCCCCCACAACTTGTAATTCCAACCTGTAAATCAAACTTCATTTCCACTCTCCAAAACGCCCAGCTCCCTCAGAGTCTACTATATACCCTGGCTAAAGGAGATTTCCAGCCAAATGGAAAGTGCTTTAAAACTTCACCTGTTTTGGGGTAATGTCAGGATCTAAAAGAACCCTGGTCCCAAGGAAAACTGTGCATATTGTTGAAATGGGCAGGTGAGGGTTGGAGACAGTCCAGCTCACAGCCATCAACAATCACACACGGGAAGACTAAATTCTGTCTATTTGGAATGGAGGTTCTGCTGGTGAAGGGAAAGACAGAACTTCTACCACATAAGGAGGCATCACCGGTGTCTTCTTTGTAAAGACCCAGATTGAAAAATGAAAGTAATCAACAATTGAAAATTCCTTTCTGTAATAAGGGATGGAGAATAGGTTCTAACTCAAAACAAGATGGCCGAGTTTAGAAAGGAGTAGAGAGTGTAAAGAGAAAAACCATGTACATTTCCCCCAGCTGTTTGACTGCTAGGGCGAGCTTGATCTGTGAAAGGAATAATTAACTGATCATCCCTGCCATCCTGTGCCATCCAATCCAAGTGAGTTTCTGTTGAGTAAACCTTGAGTTGGGGAAAATCCCCCTTTCTTGACCCCACATCTCACTAGCATAGTGCAAACAAAGAAGAAAACTCTTGCTGTAGGTGTGGGGATGGTGCTAGTAACAGGGGGGGATCATTCTCTGGATAACATCCTTTTCGTTTCCTTGTCTCAGTGCACATAGGCAGGAGAAGAAAGTTGCTAAATGTCTTGCTGTGGCAGATGATGACTCGTTCCTTCATAGGAAGGCATCCTGGTTTAGCAGAATGGAATGGACACAAATTCATGCTGATAATGTGTCACTTCAAAATTAGGGGTTCAGCGAGAACCTTGTGAGCAAGATGTTGATGAGGTCAGTGATTACCTCTTCCAAGTGGATAATTAAGCAAACATTGAAAATAGAATTTCACAACTTGAGGGGGAAATGGAGGGGGGTTGGCACCAATTCTGCCATAAGACAATATTTGCATTTTGGCATAAAAATGAATTTCCTTGCCGGTGGCCAAGTTAGCTGGGCTGCCTTTAAATTAGTGGATTTCAAGGAGCTGTCAGGAAATTATCTCATGATAAACTAACAGCAGACCTGGTGTGAAACTTATTTACAATCCAATTTGCAACTTTTTTTTAAACCAAGCTTTTACTGGGAGGCTTGGCAGCCTCTTATGGGTTTATCACAAACCTATTACTCAGGAAGTAATGAAGTTCCAAGGATGAAAATAATACTGCATTTAGTACTACAGCTTAATGTCTTGTTGCTATAAGTAGTTAAAACCTTTAAATAAATGAAGGCAACTGACAACTCAAGAAGGAAAGAGAAAGTGGTGTTGGCATTGCAAGACAGATTTTAGAGCTCAAAACATTTTAAAGCCTTTTAAAGCTTAAAACAGAGTGAGAAATGCAAGCAAACAGCACATAGTAATGACTTTCAGTCCATCTGTACCTAAAAGTCAAAGTGTTCACATATTTCAGTGTATTTCCAGACATGAGACTTAGACTTGTGCTCAGGATATACACCATCACTTGCACCTCTGTTTCCATGGCTATGTCTGCCTTTTCTAATGCTTACTGACATCATACAATTGGTGTAGCTCTCCCCCGCAAAAATCCATATGTGATTCATGGCTGCTTATCACAGGCACATCATGGTCTAAACTCAAATATACAAACGGAAATGTAATGAACATCTGGCCTTCATTTTGATCTTCACTATTAATAGATTGTGGCAGAAAGTGAAGAGGACCTAAAGAGCTCCTTGCAGGGTATAACTGATATCTGGGTCAGGGCATTAGCTCAAGAAACTTCGCAAGCCTTGGTTACTTGTGAGTTGATCAATATGAAGCAGTTCAACCAACAAGGATTGAAGTTTAAATAATCTCAGGGGGAGCTAGGGCTGCCAAGCCGTGGCGGGGGATCCGTGCGTCGTCATAGGATCCCTGCCACGGGGGACAGCGATACATGTTGCACCGCCATCGCCAGGATGTGACGCTACATGTAGCTCTGGCAACGGGACTCCAAACAGCCCCGTTGCCAGATCGATGTGTAGCATCACATCCTGGCGACGGCGGTGCAACACGTATCGCTGTCCCCCGCGGCAGGGATCCTGTGAAGATGCACAGATCCCCTGCCGTGGCTTGGCAGCCCTAGGGGGAGCAGCCCCATGATTTCTCTATAATGTTTTTGGTACCTCATCTTTCGAGAACTTAATTGGGCTATGATCTTATGAGGAGATATGTCAGTAGCATGCACTACAAGCCAGGCACTCCTCTTCCAGAGAGTGATATCTCATGAGCCTGTCATCTCTGACAATGTTGTCAGTTTGGAGGAGAGTTTGGGGGCTTCTGGTTTAAGGCCTGGCACTGTGTGATCAAGGGATGGTTGACCCTGGGTGTGGATGATTGTCTAAGCCTTCTATTTTAGGTTGCTCCCATGGTTGGTTGCTCTGCTGAGGCTTCTGGATCTAATATCGGAGAGAGCTCTGTCAGCATTAAGGGGTCTCATAATTAGGGATGGGCATGAACTGGCTAACGGACTAAAGTTCATCACAAATTTTGGGCAGTTTGTGGTTCATGAAACAATGTTCGCAAGCTGAAAAACTGCCACAAACTTTGACGAATTTTGAGTCAGTTTATGGCAGTTCATGAAGTGAAACCCCCCCTGCTTTCTGCTCTTCTCAAAAAACCCAAGATGTTTGGTTTAAATGGCTCAGAGCATTTAAAACCCCGCTTTCTGCTCCCCATGAAAAGCAGCAGGGAGCACAAAGCAGGGGGTTAAAGTCTAAATGGCTCACAAACCGATATGAATTGGGTTTGTTCATGAACAAACCTCCTGGTTCATATCACTTTGTGGTTTGGTTCATAGTTCAGCCACTAACTGAACTGAAGCACAAAAATGTGGTTCATGTCCATCCCTATTCATAATCTTCCTCATATTCAGAGATGGAGCCATTTCCTAGATCTCTAGCTCTCCTTCAAAAGATAAGTTTTTCTCAGAGTTAAGCCCCAGAGAGTCCTGACTGGGAGTGGCCCCTATCTGTGTAATGACAGACACAAATGGCATAATGGATCTGCTGACAAAATAATACAACTCCTTCACATATCTTGAATGGAATACCGAGAATCTGAATAGAAGGAAATAAGCATCAGCAGCATGATTACATCACTTCTGGTGACAATGGAAATGATGCCATTTTGTCGCCATCAACACTCTAGCTGTCATGGGCATGGATAAGGATGAGCTGATAGAGCCTGCAAAAACCACAGCTGGCCCCTCTGAAGCAGCAGAGGAGGATAGCTGGCAAGTGCCTGTAACAGCAGTCTTCACACCTGGCCCAGATAAGAAGGAAGAACTGCAAGCTGAAAGTCCTCCTGACTCACCCCCACGTGTGACTCATTTAAGGGAGTGACTGCGGCAAAACTTAGCAACCAGGCAAGAGAGGCTAGGCTACATGGGAGATGCTCATCCAGCCCAGGGTTCTAACAGGAGCCTGGCTGATTGTGCAGCTGGCTAATTGGTAGCAGCATTTAACTCTACACTCTGGGCAGTACTCTTCGTGGAAGCAACAAGTCAGCTTCATGCTGCTAGCATCCACTCTGGCTCGGCTCTTGCACCTAAACCTTTGGACCCCCTGGCTCCTGACCCCCCCTGGCTCCGGACTACATTTCTGGTTAGCGATTTGGACTTGGCTCTGTGTTTCTGGTTCCTGACCGTGGCTTGGCTTTTTGGACTTTGCACTGTTTTCTTGGCTCCTGACCTTGTCCTGTTCTGGACTCCCTTTGGCTGGTACCCCAGCCTGTGATACTAGCCTTTGGCTCAAACTCTATGGTTAAACATTGCTATCGGTGCATCGCCACCAAGGAGGATCCCACCAGTTAGCCTCCCAGCTGTGTCCAACCTCATTCTGGGAACTTTAACTGTGCTACATGTTCCATGAAAGAAAGGAAGACAAAAGTCTAAAGGGAAAGAATAAAATGACAACACAAGTGCTTATTAGTGCATTTTATGGGCAGAGATAGTGGCTGAGTTCAAACTGACAGTTTGAAGCGTGAGGGAGTCATGGCAAAAAAGACCCGGAACAACTTGTTTCAGGTATTCCCAGTCACACTGCACCGACTGATGCGGGAGCATACCGGGGAGGAGGCATAAGGGAGCGTTCGCACTGTTGGCCCGGCCCGGCGGAGGCGTGGCTGTGAGGCGCGGCTTTCTTTTTGGTAATCCGGCGATATGCACTTATGCACACCAGCAATTGAGGCTTTTGGCATTCACACTTCTGGGAAGTGGGATAAATGCGCTCTCCAGGGTTTGTTACCACTTTCACCTGGTATTTTTTAAACTTGCGAGGGAAGCGTTACAAGACGGGTTGAGTATGGCTGAGGAACGCCAGATAGCTGTGCCTGTGTGAACTGGCCCCTTTAATCCATTTGTAAAACGTTTATGGCATGTGTCTATATTGGGGCAAACTGCCAATCTGAACGCAGCCATAGTTTCCCAGACAAGGGACAAAACACTCAGACAGCAAATAATTAAAGGTATAGACCAGATCCATGTAACAAAAAAAAACCACACTTTGGGAAACCGATTATGGTTCCAGTTATAGGAGATAAGAGTTATAAAACAATATATTATTTTCTGTCTAGGTTTTGAAACAAGGAGGATACAAGCTTGGAGTCTTGCCACTGAATCGGCTAGGAGGCAGGGGGTGACTCCAGGTCCTGGGAAATTTTCCAAATGAGGCAAGAGAAGGAGAGTCTCTAATTGGAGTGGAGATGTGGTTGGAGGCAATCCTGGTTAGGCAGGAGATTCAACAGTCTAAATTAGATCACTCTGGACAGAGAACCTTTTAGCGGGATGTCCCAATGTATGTATAGCTCTTTCTACAGATAAATGCCAGTGTAGCAGGATAGAATTAAAATCCTCTGACTAATTTTTGAGAGGTTCTGATGAACTGTTCTGATAGCCAGGAAGGCTTGATTTCTCTCCTGAGTGGCTTTTGTCCCGAGGGAGCATGAGGAAATTAAGGTGCAGGCTGACTCTTCCTGCTAGTTTGGGGCCTTTTGTGATGTTAATGGCAGAAACTGTTTCTGGGGCTTTTGATTAGCAGGCAGAAGCTGATCCATATCCTCAAGATGGAGTAGGGGGTGGAGGAAGGACAAGAAAATGGATGCTTCAAGGCAACATTGGTTTCAAGATACTCATGAATAAGCCTGTGAAGCTGAAATAGACCAGCAGATGAGTAACTTGTAGAGCTGGAGCTGAGCTTGATTTAGAAGTAGAGTTTGAAACTGAGCTGAGCTTGTTGTAATAACCTAACTCACAGTGACGGGGATTTGCCTTTCTTAGAGATTATACACTTTTCATTACCACAAGTCTGTAAAAATAATACTCAGATGAAGGGGGATTATTTTCCGCCATGAGGACTATAAAAACAATTTTTATGTGTAAGAGAATGTATTACATAACGGTATAGAATTGTCACACTCTTGGAGAATTATTGTTACATATTGAATATTTGTTCTTACAACTCTCCAAATGTGTTTTTACCCTGTATCTGACTTTTGTATAGGAGACTTTTTATCCACTTTCTCCACTTGCTGTAGAATTTTATAAACCTGTGTGGTTCTGGGGCATTTACATGAGATGCGTAACACGAATTGGGTCGCAGGTTCCTCTAAACTGACTCATGATGGGATTCCTCCTACAAATGGGCTGGGGGCCTGGATTGATTGCAGGGTATGGTGTGGTGGGAGGAGGGCTTCAGTTTCCCCTCCTTTCTATCCTGCACCATTTTGGGGAGCAAAAAATGCCCAAGAGGAGACTGTTTGTCTTGCTGCCAGTTCCATGTGTCTGCCCAGGACAAACGACAATGGAACAAACAGTTCCCCCCACGGGGATTTTCTTACCCCTGAAAATAGCATGGGAGGGAAGGCTGAAGTTCCTCCTCCAGTTGCACCACTCGCTACTACAGGATCAGGTCTTCAACCAATTTTTAAGGAGAGCAGCCCTCAGTTTAGAAGACATGTCTAATGGAGGTCATGATAGATTCTGTGTTGGTCTGAAGTGGTAGAATAAAGTTTCAGTCCATTGGTCATGATAGTGGTTTATAGAATCATGCATGGAGTGGAGAAAGTGGACAGAGATAATATTATCTCCCTTGCCACAGTCAGAGACACAGTGGTAGAGTGTCAGAACAGAGCCTGAGAGACCTAGGTTTGAGTACCCACTCTACTTTGGAGGCTTTCTGGATAACCTGGATAACTGTCTTTCAGTGTAAGCAACCTCACCTGGTTTTGAGGATAAAATGGTAGGCCAATATATAAAACAGGATGCTTAACTAGGTGGACTACTGTTCTGATGCTGCAGGACTATTCTTACATTCTTATTCCATTTTTAGTCTCAGAACAGTGGTGATATTCAGGATTGTAAGTCTTTATACCGTATTCCATTGCTTCATTTTTATAATATATATTTTAATGGAGACAGTTCACGTGTCCATCCACAATTCATTGAGTGATGTGATCCTGAGTGATGTAGATGTCTCTGTAAATCAGATATGACCCTTAGATCATAGGGTATAAATTTTCCACTGAGTAATGGCCTTTTCTAGTGTAGGTTTATTATGGCATGTTAAATCCATTTCTAATTTATACTGAAATATACACCTTCAAAAGTGTTAAGCAGGATAAAGTGTTGAAATTTATGTCCAGATCATATGATGCAGACACTTGGAAATCACTCCACATGGTGGCTGCTATCACATTGTGTGCTGTTTAGGAGCAGTTGCTCACCAAGGGACAAACACTTTTAAAGCAATTATTTTTTTTTAAAAAAAAACTGTGTATGTGCGTGCACACACGTCCCTTCTGATGCTAGTGAAAATTCATTTTAAAATCTTGATTGTGGCATAGGTCTCCGGGTTCCTACCAGGAAATCCCCCACCCCCAGTTCCTGTTTTCCACCATCATTCCTGCAGCCTGTGAGAGAAGTACAATGTTTAAAAAAGCTGTAGGTGACAGTGTGATGTTGCTGTGGGGGGGAAATCCAGAAGTGACCTCAGTCCACTCTAGGAATCAACTGAAACTCTATGGCAGAGATGTCAAACTCTTTTATTGAGAGAGCCAAATCTGACATGAATGTCACTTTGTCAGGCCGCACTATGCGTGCCATAAAACATAATGCCAGGTACCGAAGATGTAAACTTTATAAAAGACAGCAGCTGGTAAGCTCTGAGTTGGTGCGTCCTCACTGCAAGGCCCCATGGGCTGGGAGGGGGGCGCAGAGGAAAACCCACATGAGTGAACTGGAGAGCCAGCTGTGCAGTGCTGGACAGACATTCCCATACTGCCTGGAGGGGGGCAAACCCCTTCCCCAGCCCACTCCTGCTGCCAATGCAATGAACCCAGCCCCCAGGGTAAAATGCATAGCAGCTGGGAGTTGTGAGGTCCCCCTGCCTCCAAGCCGCCATGGAAGGGAACTGGGAAGACAAGCTGAACTAACCCTCCCACCTGCAGAAGCAGGGGATGGCAGCATGGTCTAAGGCCACGTACACAGCAGGACCCAGGCCAATCAAAGCCTGATAAGCCAGAGATGCCTATGCAGCAGCAGCCACCTCCAGCCAAGCCCACCAGGCGATCCATGGTGGGCCAATGCTGGGAGTTCAGAGTCAAAGATCATTGGCAAGCCAGCCACCCCCGCACAGTAGTCTGCCCCAGGCCAAAGGCTGCTGGATTATCTAATGGGGGATTGGGCACCACACACACAAGGCCACACATGTGACAGAATCCCCAGGTTATTCAACAACCAGTATAGCTAGAGATTGACAGCACCACCACCCCATAAGGTGGCAGCCACGTATGGCTGAAGGCTGCTGGATGGTCCATGGGGGAGGGAGGCCCAGACTCTGAGTTGTGTGCTCAGTGGCAGGACTAGGCCTCTGATGTGTGGAAGAAACTGCCAAAGAAGGCCCCCCATGGGCTAAACCACAGCTGCTGCAAGGGGGGCACGGATATGGTGGTGGAGCTGCCTGCCAGCAGGTCTCAACATAAGATCATCTGATTGTCTGCACCTCCCCACATGCAAACACCAATCTCTGCAGCCATCCAGGACAGCATCCCCAGAGCTGCAGGCCAAGTGGAGAGGTATGAATGCGGCTTCAGTAGCTCCCAACTTACCAGTGAGGCTGTCTCTGAAGCAAAGGTGTTCTGCTTGACTGCTGCAAATGAGGTTGTTCCACCGAGCTGAAGACAAAGTCACCCCCAAGCACCCTCCTGTCCCCTCCCTCACACCGGTTGCTCATGAGCCACATAAGAGCCGTGGAATGGTTGGTTCCGGCCCATGGTCCTTATGTTTGACATCTCTTCTCTATGATTTTTCTACAGAGAGTTATAATGTCACTTCTAGGTTTTACCAGGAAGTGACATCATGCTGTTGATCATGTCCCTGCCCCACGGACCACTGCCAGATGCCTGGCAACTCTATTATAGCCATTTTGTTATCTCTCATGTAACTTAGCCAGTGAGCAAGCAAATTGGAGCATACTAGGGTTGCTATCCTTTTCAGAGTTGCAAACCTTCAGGGCCCTGGAGGTATCCTGGAATTACAGCTGATCTGTAGATGGCAATTCCCCTGAAGAAAATGGCAGTTTTGGAGGGTGGACTCTGTGGCTTCACATCCCTACTGAGTGCTCCCCCTTCCCCAAACACTGCCCTCCCCAGCCTCTGCTCCCAAATCTCCAGGAGTTTCCCAAACCAGTTTTTGCAACCCTACTTCTCCTGGAATTACAACTGATCACCAGACTAAATAAATCAGAGGGCAAACTCTATGATATACCATAGATTCTAGGTGAAACCCTTCCCCAAATTCCCCCTCCAAGGTACCTACCACAAATCTCCAGGAATTTCCCAGACTGGAGTTGGCAATCCTACTTGAAACTGCTCTGGTTTCTGGTGCATTGGAGCTGTGGGGTTTCCTGTCCTACTCTACTCTATCTCCCAACAGATACAGCTGTTGCTATATCTAAGATCATCACAAACAGGCACTAGATGAGCTTCAGTCTATACATGAGCCACTGCCATTAAAAAGGCCCAGTTCCTCACCTAGGGTTGCCAAGTCTGGGTTGGAAAATACCTGGAGACTTTGGGGGTGAAGCCAGGAGAGGGTGGGGTTTGGGGAGGGGAGGGGCCTCAGCATAGTACAATGTCATAGAGTCCACCCTTCATAGCAGCCATTTTCTCCAGGGGAGCTAATCTCTGTCAGCTGGGGATCAGTGGTAAAAGTGGGAGATCCCCAGGTTCCACCTGGAGGCTGGCAACCCTATCCTCACCTCATTATGGAGGGGCACATAGGATTAGGACCTTGGATGCTAAACTTCATTTGTAAGCTAGCTGATATGGAAAGATGCAGTTCTTTGAGTACCTTGGTCCTAAACCATTTATGGCTTCAAAGATAAGAACCAGCAGCTTAAACTGGGTTTAGGAACAGACTGGCAACCAGTCTAGTGCTTACAAGATATGCATGGCACATTCCCTATAGTTTGTACCACCCAGTAATCTGGATGTCATATTTTGTACTACTTGAAATTTCTGGACAATATTAGTAGGCAGCCCACACAGATTACATCAATAGTAACCTAGCCTGGTTGTGATCACGGCAATGCTCCCTCTAAGTTGTGGAGTCTTGTGAGCAAAAATTCTATTTTGTGAGCTGCTGGCATTAAAGTTGTGAGCGAGTGATTTGGCTACCACATAAATTAGTTTGCTCTGGAGCCATCCTTCCTGAGCTATGACAAAAACGTGTGAGCCAGAGGCTAAAGAACTATGAGCTAACTCATCTTAGAGGGAACACTGGATCACAGCTAGCTAGGAGAATCATGACCAAATTTCACTACTTAATGTATAACATTATACCTGCCATTGCTGGTAAAAGATGTTACATGCCAGAAATTAAACCAGTTAACACTCCTAAACTTTGAATCTGCACTTCAACTCGAAAATGAAACCAATCCAGAAAAGATTGAGTATTTTTTTGCTTAACACAGTTTTGTGTGCATAATACAGAGCACAAGAGCTACTAAAAGAACAAACGTTGGTTTCTTATTTCCCATCAGTATTGCTATGTACAAAAAGCTATCTCATGCAGCCATTACAGTCCAGTTCGGATGTACTATATGGTATGATCAAAAGGTACTGGGTCCTGGGCGAGCAAAAACACAGGATGGGATATGGTCAAGTTGACAAAGTGCAAGGGCTACTGGCAAGGACTTTCTTGTGTCTCTGTTCATGCAAAAGCTCTGGTGTGAGTGGAAACTGTTTTATGGGATCCAGCTCAATGGCTTGGGTCCTAATCGTTGCTATGGCTTCTGCTGCAGAGGTGGTTCTCCACCGCAGAACACTTTCCTCCAGTGCTAGGAGCTTCCATTCATGCGCAACTGGTGAGCCAGACAGCACCAGAGGAAACTGCTGCAGACAAATGATGCAAAGATGCAAATGGAAACAGGACTTAGAATCAAAGCCAATAAATAAATATTAATTCCTTATATAAAAAGGGATGCTCCCCCCATATTCCTTCCTTCCTTCCTTCCTTCCTTCCTTCCTTCCTTCCTTCCTTCCTTCCTTCCTTCCTTCTTTTCTTCAGAAGCAGATTTCCTAATTTCACAAACCAGGCATTTTTTCTAACAGACAAGCCACGAAAGTTAACAGCGACATTTCCAAGAGTTCAATTATTAAAGTTTATAGAGTATTTATCATCATACATCTTTCATTCTTGGCTAACACATGGTAATGTACTCATATGAGTATATTACTTGTTATCTAAGAAAAAATGATTTAACATTTTTTCTTAGATAAGCAGCATAAACACAGACAGTATTTCTACATTTACTTTCCTATAAGCTTCACTCGATAACTAATCATATATTTTTGCAAAACCAGTTTTTAATAGCTTCCATTTATAAGTGTTTATCCTGGTCAGTGCATCAAAGTCATTACATGGGCCTATGTATTCACAGTTTTGGTACTGAAGCAGTTTACTGTTTAATCCTTGCTTGCATTATGCGTACCATACAGTTTACTAATGTGCTACCAAAGCCTTGTCTGATTTATAATCTCCAGACAGCAAGATGGCAAACATTTGAAAATGGATAATAAAAATGGCACATAATTATGACTCCATCAAAAAGAATTAGGGCTGTACTGTACAAAAAAATAAAATTATGAATAAAATTCACATTGCCTATCAACCACTTTGTTTTGTATTCCACCAATGGTAGAATGTCATCTGCCAGATTCAGATAATTTTTAAGCCAGTGTGGTATAGAGGTTAAGAGCAGCGGACTCTGATCTGGAGAACCAGGTTTGATTCCTCACTCCTCCTCCACATGAAGCCTGCTGCATAACCTTGGGCCAGTCATAGTTCTCTCAGAACTCTTTCCACCCCACAAACTCTTCTTCTTCTTCTTCTGAAATTTGGACTATGTTTCCAAAATCAAACTGAATGGCTGTTGGCTCATAAAAAGCCAAATTCCCAGCTCCCATTTAGGGAACTCCATTGCCTCTCAGAACAATAAAGAATCTTGTGGACTCTTAAAGCAGACTGATTGTTTTGGGAGTGGGTTCTATGCTGAAAAATCTTATGCCACAGTAAATGCATTAATCCTTAAAATATCACAAGGCACTTGGTTGTTTTTGCTGCTACAGCCTAAAACAGTTACCTCTGGAATTGCCTCTGCTGCTGTTCCTACACAAGGAACTAAAGGGATATATGAATAATCCAATATGCCCTTTTGTGATTTTTTGGGGTCATTGAAAACTTTTCATAGCACTCATTTTTTGTGCTGGTGTTCTCAAATCATTTGTTTAATTCTATTTTCAAGTTATTGATATGCCTTTTACCTGAAGCACAAATAATGTTGCAAAATGAAAACATTTGGGAGGAAAGTATGACATATGGAAACAGAACAGTGGTGTGAAAATAAAGAAGTGTGGGTAGAGTTACCAACTGCTACTTGGGAAATTTGTGAATATATGGGAATGA
>NW_015172112.1:108076-115807 GCF_001447785.1 Gekko japonicus | reverse complement strand
CAAGGAGTCCAATTTCTCCTAGACTCTATGCCACACTACTCTATAGCATACCGTACAGTCTCTCCTCTGAAGCAGCTGCCATTTCCTATGGATAAACTTTTATTCTACAATATATGATTTGGAGAGCTACCCTGACCTGGATAGCTGAAGGAAGCCTGATCTCATCAGGTCTTGGAAGCTAAGCAGGGTTGGCCCTGGTTAGTATTTGGATAGGAGACCACCAACAAACACCAGGGTTGCTATGCAGAGGCAAGCAATGGCAAACCACCCCTGAACACATCTTGCTTACAGGGTTGTTGTAAGTCAACTGTGACTTGACGGCAAAAACAAATGATCTGGAGATTAATGCTCTAGGTTTTTCCTTGAGGCTGGCAATCCTACAGGTGGGCTTATTTATTTATTTGTGACTTTTTTGTCCACCTTTCTCCAACAAAGGATAGCTTTGGCCTTGGGTCACACGGGAGGATTTGCCCCGCAAGAGGGATGGATCGGGGGCACATCAAGTGGGCGCAATCACACTGCAACATCTGGGAAGCATCACGCACCCGTCCCCGATCCGGCCCTTCGGCCCGAAAACATGCATTTAAAAGGTACTAGCAACAGAGCACTACCTTCCGGATGATGCGCAGCAACTCCAGGCATCTGTTTAGGGAAGCGCTGGTAGCCCGTCACAGCCAGCGCCGTTCCCTGTCCCACGCATGCGCACAACTGCGCTACTGCTGGTTTGCTGCACAATGTGTGATCGGCTGCCGGAGCACGGAGCTGTGGGGGCACGTCAGATCGCACTCCCACGGTTCTTTTTGCTCCGGCTCTAATTTGCCTCCCTTCGGCAGCAGATCATCCCGCTCATGTGACCGGGACCTTAGATTCACACATGGGAGAAATGAAATCAGGATAGGAATTTTTGAACTAAATTACAAGGGATGAGAAGATCAACAGTATCCCTAGGTTGAAGGCAAGAAGAGATACTATGATTAGTCTCATGACACCCTTCATTTTAGCAACCACTTTTTAGCAACCACATCCAGAAACAACCAACGGAAGATCTTCTGTAAACTGCCCTCTCTTCTGTGTCACAATTAAATAGTTTCCCCCTCTTCTCTTTTTCATCCCTTGAATTCTTGTTCTGGAGTCTGATCAAATGGCAGTTATAAACATTTCAGCTGGGCACATATCCTGCATTACAGCATCCATATTTCCAGGTTCAACACTTACATGACAAAAAAATCCTGACCAGAAGAAGATTGGCTCCCAGTGTGCACTTTTACCCCACTCCCTAGATCAGTGATGGCAAACCTTTTAGAGACACTTATTTATCGCAAAGTGCCAACATGGCAATTTAACCTGAATACTGAGGTTTTACTTTAGAAAAAAACAACTCATACATTAATTTAAGATGACCCAAACAAAGTAAGGAAAGCAATCCCAAATGCTTTCATTTATTTAAAATTATTTGGCAGAGAATTCAACACTTTAATGTTGGGCTGGGGCGATGGCACATGTACCCACAGAGAGGGCTCTGAGTGCCACCTCTGGTGCCCGTGCCATAGGTTCACCACCATTACCCTAGATCAAGGGTAAAGAGCTGGGGACCCAACCAATTTCCTCATGTAGGTAGGTCATTTGAATAATGTGATATGGCCAGCATATAAGTGTGGTCTACCTGCTCACAGCTGGCTTTTTGCTTCTGTTGCCATGATTTCAGCAGGCTTAGGGTCACTTAAAGCGGGTTTGGGAACACCCTTTTCGAAAATACCATCTGATCCACCCACAGCAGGATGCTACAAGCAATCTTTATTTTAACTTTTTCTGAGTCTGATAAGAGTTCTGGAATGGAAGGCCTCTCATCTGAACTCTGAATATGACCTGTAGGAGCTGTAGCGAAAGAACTCACTGGAGATAATTAGGGGGGGAAACCCAACAACCTTCACTTCTGAACCTTCCTCATACAAAGTAAATACGTACATGTAGCTTGAGCAATTATTTAAATATCCCTCGTATATTTTTTCAACTTTTTAGATTTTTCTGCACACCTGGAGATTGCTCCAAGTGTGCAAGGAAATCTCTCTGCCCCCCAGGTGCCCCTGATGTGAGGATTTAGATATCCGCACGGAGGGGGTAACTTGGCTATTAGATATATAGATGGATATTTGTTAGCTATCAGACAATGCATCCCATCTTTAAGCTGTATCTTTAATTCTGTATTTAGTTGGACTTTCCTGCCATTCTCAGATACTTCTCATACATGGGCCCCAGCACATATTATTCATTGCTATAGGGTAGGCTGTTCATAATCTACAGAAGACCATGCTATTCTGCTATGTCTTTGTTCCTTAGAGAAGAGAAGAAATTGGATTTATACCCTGCCCTTCACTACCTTTTCCTTGCCCTCTCCACAACAGACACCCTGTGAGGTAGGTGGGACTGAGAGAGCTCTCCCGAGAACTGCTCTTAAGAGAACAGCTCTGAGAGAACTTGTGGCTGATCCAAGGTCACACTAGCAGCTGCATGTGAAGGCGTGGGGAATCAAACCCGGTTCTCCCAAATTAGAGTCCATGCTCCTAATCACTACATCAAACTTACCCCTCCCCAAAGCCATAAGAGCAAATTCCAAGTACAAATTTTAATTATTTCTAATTTAACAAAATCTGAACATGAAATGTAAACGTTTTGCCTAATAATTTTGAATGTACAGAACGACAATACAAGTGTTCTTCATCTTTCACCAGTCTTGTTCAACTGGAATAACTATTAAGAGCTTTTACCCTTTCCCACATGCAGTGCGGGTATCGATTCCAACAAAAGAAATGCCATTTAAGGCACCGAGTGAAGGATTCATTCATGCAGCTCTGCGTAAGTTCAATATGTCTTCCAGCTGTGACTTGGCATTCAGAATTTTGATGCAAATATTATGCAGCTAATGTGATTCATGTATGAGAGTAAAACTGGGTCACAATACGTTTACTCGACTGCCCTCAATATGGAACATGTTTACTGGTGGTGTACTAAGGAAGTGAGCAGGGATTTTATACATTGTGAGAACGACAGCATCCAGTGTGTGGTTGTGATTCCTCACTTCCAGAAGGGGACACTCTCATAGACAGGAGAAGCCATCCCCAGCCCTCAGACACTGCAGGGAGACCTGGTGGATAAGGAGGAGGCTTCGTCAGGTGCAGACGGAGAGTCTTGGGCCGAGGCCAGTACTCCATGCCCTCCATCCCACAGCCTGGGATTTGAAGCAGAAGCAGCAGCCTTCCAGCTGCCAGCCTCACTCCTGGGGTCACCAGACCTGGAGAGAGGGGCAGGACCAGTGCTGGCAGCTGAGCACCCGTCAACCTCTGCCTGTGAGCTTGAGTCACCACAGAATCAGGGCTGACAGTCATGTAGGCTGCTCAGCCATTGATGAGTTGTACCCGTCCCTAGATAACTCAGCAGGGTTTTCCTGATAAAAGCAACGCGGAAAGGGCAAACCAGCATGGAAGCAATTTGTCCACAACCCTCGCATGCCTGCTGTTGTTCCTTGTCTTCCTCTAGACCTCAGTGTGTTTGACCTTCTGGACGGTGACCTGGCTTGTGCTCCTTGGATCCTCCCTACTGGTTTTGACACTTGGACTTCTGAATCCACATGCTTTGACCCTCGGACCGTATTTTGACTACACTTGTTGTCTCTTGCGTCAGGTGCCTGCCTGAACCTGGCCACCGGATTAATAGCATCCATACTTCAATTTATTATAAAGCTGATCTGTGATAATTTGTTTCTCTTGCTGGTTCCACACAGGATGCTGCTGCTTTATTCACAGCAGTTGGATTTGTCGCAATAAGTATGATCATGGTTTAATACGCAGTTTAAGAAAAGATAGATTAGCTATGAAAATGTTGAGCCTCGGTACTGAATGTATATTTTTAAGTCAGGTTGTCAATCTCATTTACAGCAGTTTCCACACACCTGAATAAACTGACAGTTGATCCCTGGATAAAACCTCCTCAGTAGAGATTCCAAGGAAGATTAATGATGGTTGCCCCACATGGAATGCACATGGAAGCCACTTGTATGAGTATAGATGGCTGACCTTCATGCAGTAAACCGTCCCTACCATTTAGTGCTGTGAGTGTTTAGTGTTAGTGAGCGGTGGCTCACGTAGTTAAGATGCTGAACTGCAGGCTGTGGAAGGTCAGTAGTTCAGCAGTTGCCGCATGACGGAGTGAGCTCCCGTTTCTAGTTCCAGCTCCTGCCAACTTAGCAGTTCGAAAGCAAGAAATTGCAAGTAGATAAATAGGTACCACTTCGGTGGGAAGGTAACAGCGTTCCGTGTGCCTTGGTGTTTAGTCATGCCGGCCACATGACCATGGAAATGTCTTCAAACAGTGCTAGCTCTTCGGCTTTGAAATGGAGATGAGCACTGCAACCCTAGAGTCGGACTCGACTGGCTTTCGAGCAAGGGAACCTTTACCTTTACCTTTACCCTAACTTGGGAAGCCAGTGAACTACCAGCAATTGTAGAAATCCATCATGGCTCAGACCTCAGCACTGCAAGACTACCATGACTTGCTTTCAGCCTGCATGCAAATATTTGCTGAAAGAAGCTGGGTCTTTTCATATTTCCCCCATGCCAGGCAGCATTAGGGCTAAATGGATACTACCCAAGGGGGAATCCAGTGGTCAGCTCCACTGGTTCCTTTTAGCCATGAATACTTGGCTTGGGAAACCAATCCTTATCTTCAGATGCCTGGGGTTCTCTCCCCCTTTTATGCAAATATGCTATTTAATTATTAAATAGTTGTACCTCACCTTTCTTCTTGGCAAAAGGTGGTGTATGTAATCATTAAAACCTCACAGATTATAATAAAATAAAACCTTAAATACCTGTCTCCCCCCCTCAAAAAAAAAAGATACAGTGGCAAACAGACCAGGCTTGCAGCATCTTCTGAAGCTCTTCACCAAAGGGACTCCTCTTACCTCTTCAGAGAACTCATTTCACAGGGGAAAGGGCTTGGCTCTGGTCAGTTCTGGGTGGACTACCCTAAGTGGGAGAACAAATCAGCACATGACAGCATGGAGACCATAGCTGGCACACAGGATCACATGTTAAAAGATGGTCCTTAAGATATGTAGGTCCCAGGGTATGAAAGGCTGTAAAGATCTTAAATGGCTTTTGAATTTGACTTGAAAACAAATTGGCAGCCAATGTCCTGTTTCAGAATGGGCAAGGTACGTTCCCATTAGCTGGTATCTACAGTAATCAGGTTGCTGCATTCTGGACTACCTGCTGTTTCTGGGTTGTCCTCAAGGGCAGCCCAATGGTGTGAGTGCACTGCAGTAATCCAGTTGCAAATATACAAAGGCATGGATCAACACGGTAAGACTAGCTAAGTTTTTTTTAAAAAAAGAAGAGAGCTGGCAAACACAGGCATAGCTGATAGAAGGTATTCTTGGCTACTGTGCCAACTGCTTTTCAAGCAGCAAGGCTGGGTCCATGAGTGCTGTCAAGGTCTTAATAGGCTCTGCAAAAGCCAACTCCATTCCATTTAGGACAAGCAGATCCAATCCCTCTACAGACTAGAACATCAGCCTTCCCAACTAGCACTGTCTTGTGTGGATTCAGTTTAAGAAAAACTGCTGTGGTGGGATTAGTAGCTTTCTTTGCTCCAGTCACACGAAAGGTTTTGGGCCGGGAGAGGGACAGATCGGGGGCGCAGCAAACGGGCACGATCTCACTGCAACATCTAAGAAGCGGTGCACACCCGTCCCCGATCCGGCCCTTCCGGCCGAAAATCCGCTGTTAAAAAAACCCCACCTCCCGAGCAGGACTTACAAGAGACGCCACAGCAAGCGCGGCCGTCGGATCGCCCAAGCGTCCGTCTTCTGGAGCAATTGAGGCTCCCAGCCGAACTGCGCATGTGCATGCATGCGCAGCCGGCGGCCTCCCGCTCCACTCGGTGGCTTCCTCCCTGGCATTTGATCATGCCAGGGAGCAATGGTGCGGCGGCTCAGGGGATCAATGTGATCCCGCCGCTGTGTGTTTCTTTTGGTGCGGCTCTGAATAGCCGCACTTTGCCGTGTTTTTTTTCTGTCGTGTGGCAGGGACCCAAGTTAAGGAATCACCTGCAAAGAGCCTTATGTAGAATTGCCTACCCTTGGGTGCCATGGAGTTCTCCTGGGATTACAATTTATCTCCTTACTACAGAGATCAGTTTTCCAGGAGGAAATGGCAGCTTCAGACGGTGGACTGTATAGCATCACATCCCTGCAGAGTTCTCTCTGCTTTTTTCTGGACAAAGGGCTAAAACACATCCCAAAAATGTTTATAGTACTACCACCTTGGGAAAAACAGAGCCTAACATTTTCCTCCTTTCCAAATTATCTTTAAGCTAGTGTGTTTTCACCCACAATGCAAAGTTTATCTATTATATGTTTATGGGCCAGTATCTGAATTATGGGTTAGAACCCTGACTTGGTTGGCTCAGACTAGCCCAATCTCAGGGTTGTATTTGGATGGGAGACCACCAAGGTTTACCAGAGTCACAATGTGAAGGCAGGCAATGGCAAATCACTCTGAACCTCACTTGCCTTGAAAACCCTACGGGGTCACCATAAATCAGCTGTGACTTGACAGCACTTTACAAACATGTCTGAATTGTACTGATTCAAATATATGTAGCAACACAGCAAGAAATCCAGCCACTATAATCAACATTAGATTAAGGCAGTATACTGTGATGCTATTCTTCAGTTTACTGCGAAAGAACTAAGTAGTTGATGTGCATTGTAGAAGTGGCACATGAACAAGGTTACCTTAAAGCATTAGATAACTCTAGGCACAGGTGTTGTGTGCTGTATTTATGACAAAGTGGGAGGAATAAAAATTAAAGCAACAGTGTCACTCTAAATTCTTTAAGCTTGCCTTCCTACAGTAATTAATATATTAAATCATTCTTTTATGTGGATTCAATCACAGAGGTGCTCTTTACACACTCAATATCACTTAAGCTCTTGCATTCTTTTTGCTAACAAAAGATTCATTGAGTCAGGAAATACTCTGTCAGTTGGATTAGATGAGCAGAGAAAGAGCATGAGAATTAGACAGCAAATATCACTCCTGCATCTTGAGTTATTATTCACTAGGCATGTTCAGGCATTTGCCCCATCATAGTTTTTTGACTGCACATCTCTTAGAATGTGTTTTCTGGGGCTTAGATGATGATGTATAGGCTCTTTGCACATCCTGGTTACTAGCAGATGTTGTGTTGCAGAGGGTCAGTACACACATTTTTTATATATTTTTCCAGTCTTGGGGGGAACTTTATGGTTTCTCTTTCTCATGTAAGATTCTCCAGTCAAATATGCTCTTTCCTCCAGATTTTTAATGCCACAAAACAGAACAGATTTTAAGCTTCTGACATTTCTGTTATTCTGATGTTGTTTACTGCTATAGGTTTTATTCAATTTTATTCATTTGCATGGATTTGTTTCTTTAAAATATTTATGATCCACCTTGCCTTACATAGCAGATTCAAAGCAATTTACAAAAGGATTCTTAAACATATGTATTATAATATAAATAACAAGTGGGGACCCGCAAGAGACTTGCAGGATGGGTGCATCCTATCACCCCTGCCTCTGCTCCCTTCCTTTCCCACCTTCTCAAATAATCTCCCACCCCCTTTCTCCCCCTCCCCTTCCCTGACAATCTTATCCACCTCTCTTTCTCTGTCAATCTCCCTATTTCTCCC
>NW_015172112.1:81899-108015 GCF_001447785.1 Gekko japonicus | reverse complement strand
TCCCCTCTCATCTCTCTTTCTCCCCCTCCCCACCTTACCTTGACCTCTTCAGCAGCAGGCCGACTGATTCGAAAGGGGGAGGAGAGTTCTAAAAAGATAGCTGTGTCAGCAACTACAGAGGGGTGTGAGTGGGAGACGAAGCTCATTCTCATCCCCATCTCTGTAACTGCTCTTTTAAAACTTTCTCTTGGCTTCTAATTGGTCGTGCTGAAGCCCACTCACCCCCAAAGCAGCCTCCTGTGCCCTGCCTTGCACCAGTTGCTTGTGAGCCACATAAAAGCCCTGGATGGGCCAATTCCAGCCCCTGGGCGTTATGTTTGACATACCTGGTTTAACATGCTATGCGAAAAGTGTGCAAGTGAAGATCCAGGAAGCAGGGAGAGTTGGAGTGAAGTCTACTTGAACAGGCTCTATTTCAGATTTTGAGCTCTGTTTGTGTTCATTCCTCTGATGGGAATGTCAAGGTTAAACCAATGACTTGTACAACTTATTTAGCTTTTTGGTTTCGTTTCTTTTTATTAAGCTTCTATAACAATTCTGCTAATATCCTGTTACTAGTTTCTATGCAACTGTGCTTCTACAGAATAGAGAGTTTCTATAGAACAGAAAGCCAGTTTGGTGTAGTGGTTAAGTGCATGGACTTTAATCTGGGAGAACCGGGTTTGATTCCCCACTCCTCCACTTACAGCTGCTGGATGACCTCGAGCAACTCATAGTTCGGTCAGAGCTGTTCTCTCAAGGACCGTTCTGGAAAGAGCTCTCTCAGCCCCACCTACCTCACAGGGTGTCTGTTGTGAGGAGGGGAAGGGAAAGGAGTTTGTAAACCACTCTGAGACTCCGAGTGAAGGGTGGGGTATAAATCCAATCTGCTTCTTCTTCTTCTTGATCTTTTTTTCCTTCTAAAGATCTTACACTGTGGCCAGAAAGGTCTTACCCATTTGCCTGGCCATTTATCCACTCATAGACCAAATAACATGACTGGACTAGAGGACCAGCCAGCAGGGAGAGAGCAGTGCACAGCAGTGCACACACTGCACATGCACACAGGTTGCCATTGTCAGTGCCTCAGACTTCTGACAGCAAGAGAGGGCAACTAAGTGTGACAGCTTTGTATGTCTAATGTCGCTCCAAGCAGCAGTGGGAGAAAGTTGGGGTTTTTTAAGTGACATTGACTGCATTGTGATGTTACTTCCAGGGAAAGCCCAAAAGTGACATAGGGTAGCTCTACGAACCACCAAAAATTGTATGGTTTTCCTACATAGTTTCTAGTGATTCCAAGAGCTACCCGATTGTCACTTCTAGATTTCCCCCAGAAATGACATTGTGTCATAGCTGACATCATTGGATCCCCCATTCCTTGCCCCCAACTCTTCAGCCAGTTGCCAGGCAACCCTAGTGGGTATCTACTCCAATAGGACAGAATGGAGCAAGTGAGTGCAAGCCACCTCACACATACCTAGATCCCTCCACCAGTTTTCAGGCACCCACAAGCAAGGCGAGGGTTGGAATCACTGCAACTATGATGTGCCCTTGGTCTCTGGGGGCACTGCATAGACCCTCATGCAATTCCCTGAAGAAGGCAATCTATGACTATAAATTCTCCATCAAAAGTGGCCCAATAAAATACCATTCATGCTTGCGTTGTTAAGCCCTGAATTAAAGCTTTCTATTTATTGTGCCACTGGTGTTGACAAAGGAATTTTGTTGCAGAACCAGGCCTCGGTTCCTGCCGGAGCGCGCCGGAGCACCGCTCCGCCAGTCAGGAGCCCAGGGGATGGGCACATAAGCCCCACCCCCTGGTCCCACCAGCCATCAGTTGGGCAACCGCGGGGGGGCCCTGAAACATTCCTCCGCCTCCCTGAGCCCCGGGGTGGTGGCCTTGGACTCGTAGGGGGGGCGGGGGTGGGGGGCAAAATGTTCTTGTGCCTCCCTGAGCCCTGAGGTGGTGGCCTTGGACTCGTAGGGGCAAATGCCACCTCTCGCGTGTGATGTCCCAGCGGCTCCCCCAGCTCTCCTTAGGGGCTCTTTAAAATATTATGGCCACTGCCATTATTCTCGGTGGCGGCTGCGATGCCTGCAGGGGGAGTGAAACGTTCTCGTGCTTCCCTGAGCCCCAGGGTGGTGGCCTTGGACAAGTAGGAGCAAATGCCACCTCTCGCATGTGATGTCCCAGTGGCGTTGCTGCTCGGACATCACACGCCAGAGGTAATTCTGGCTCCCCTGAATGCACATCCCTCCAGTAGCTGGCTTGCTCGGGCTCTCTGCAGCCGCGGGGATCCTGAACAAGCCAAGGGAAGGGAAGGTGGTTTAAACAGCCTCTCTGTCCCTCTAGCAGCTGGCTTGCTCGGGCTCCCCAAGCAAACCAAGGGAAGGGAAGGTGGTGGAGCATCTGGAGACATTGAGCCTCAAGCTCCATAAGTAATGAGCACTCAAGCCCCACCCCCAGCAGCCCTCAGGCCAGAGCACCTGGAGCAGTCTGCAGTCTTGGGAGGCGGATTGGCAAAAAGCAAAACCAAAAGCGGAGGAACTCGAGAGCTCCAGGAATGGTGCTGGTTCCTCTTCCACAGCCCAAAATGTGACCCATGAACCCTGAGCTTGCTTTTTCTCATTTGGAGTCTGGCCTCTGCACTCCTTGAAGCTTGGGGCTGCGGGAGTTTCTTTGCACACAGCTTGTGGGGCTGGCTGAGTGCCTCTTCTGCTTGCCCACCTCTTGGCTTTGCACCTCATCTTCTGCCAGGCATGGAGGAGCCCATCGTCCAGGCTTTTTGCCTCCTGCTGCCTTGGCCCTCTGGTGCACAGGTGAGTCCCCAAAGTTTGACTCTTCCTCTACAAGTCTCTGGCGCTGGAGGTATTCGCCTCCTTCCCTCCTGCCTGCTATGGCTGCATAATTGTGAGAGATTTCTTAACATAGTGTTCCTGCCAGGGAAGCTGGGGACCCTGCCCATGAGTCTCCATTTCATCCTCACAACAACCCTGTGGGGTAGGTTAGGTAGAGAAGGGGAGATTTGGCCCGGGGTCACTCAGCCAGCAGAGTGAGAATACAAACCTGGGTCTCCCCACATCAATCTGCAACTCTGACCACTGTGCAGTGCTGCCTCTACTGATCTGTAATGTTCCAGAGGTGTTGTAATGTAATACTCAGTTTCTCAAACGAATGTATGCCTTTCTGTTGGTCCACTTAGGAGTCTTGATCCTGGTTGTGTGGTGGGCTAGTTGTGGCAAATGGTAGGGAAGCTCAGTATTTCTGTATACAGTTGTAGGGGCTTTATTGCAATGTGGTATGGCCTGATATTATGTTCTTATTCCAGTGTGGGGTGTGTGTGAGGCAATGGAAGCTGAGTGATAGGGTCTCTCCGAGTGATTGCCAGAAGTGAGATGCGTCCTGGTCTTGTGTCTTACAGATAATCTTACAAATAGTCCTTTGCATTTATATCATGCTTTCAACTTTAAAAGGACCATAATGCTGATTGTGTGAACTTAGGCAAATCACGAGAGGTAGAGCAGGAAGGGTTGCATAAGTGCTTAGTTCTTGTGGCCCTTTCTTACACGCCCAGGGAAATGCTGATCGCCACTTTGCAGCCAGGAAGCAATTTTTCTCCAGGCCAGTTTGGCCCCCAATGATCCTGGAGTTTTTTTTAATCATATTCTGGGCGTGGAACAGGGGTCACTGGGCTGTGTGGGGGGTATTGGTGAATTTCTTGCATTGTGCAGGGGGTTGGACAAGATGACCCTGGAGGTCCCTTCCCACGCTATGAATCTATGATTCTATAATTCACCCAGGCTGGCTGTGGGCACGCCAGCACCTCTGTCAGGCAGAAGCGCCTAAGATCCTCCCCCTCCCCTTTTCCTTCGCCCAACTTGGAGGTGAAGGGAAGGGAGAGGAGAGAAAGAATGGATCCCAGGTGCTTTTTCCTGTCAGAGGGGCTGGTGCACACTTCTGGTGATGTCAGGGGGTGTGGCATATGCTAATAAGGTATGCTAATGAGCTCCTGCAACTCTTTTTCTACGAAATGACCCCTGTGCAGAACGATTGCACTTTATAGCTTTCCTTCATATTAACTTTTCTCCAAACTTTTAAAAGAGGAAATAAAGAGTGATTGTGATGCAATTTGAATGCTTCTCTTCTTTAAGAATGCATTTTAATCTTTCCTAGAGGAGTGCATCTCCCTTTACACGGCTTGAGGAGAAAGCCAGTAATCTTTTTTTTTTTCTTGTCTCCCTTTTGCAAAAGAAACTAGATAAGCGCAAAGTTTGATTGGACTTCTTTCTTTCTTTAAAGTTCTCACAATAGCATAATATACCCAATCACCACGTCACCTCTGCAACCTTCCATTTGTAGGTTATTCATAGTGATTGCACTTTTCAGTGTGGATTCATCACCAAATTGCCATTGGAAACCATTTTGGGCCCTGGATAAATGAACCTTGAGTATAGTTTTTAGTAGAAAGCTGCTGTAATTACTGGACCACCCTGCATTCAGAATAATTGCAAATGGAACATTGTTTCATTGTCAAGTAGATCACTGGACATCAGGAAAAATAGTTCAAAACAGCAGTTCTAGTAGAAGGGCTATATTCAAGAGCACCACGTTTTTGTTTTCCTTTAAAATAGCAGGTTTGGCTTCAAAATACTTTCAGGAAGAAAATTCAATGACTACTTGTGTTGAATTGTTGCATTGTCCCTTTAAATTATTTTATGAAAGGTGTGATATCAAGTCATTTTTGGGTAGATGAATATCCTTTATTTGAATTCAGGATGTACTGTATAGACTTAAAAGAAATTATTTTATTGCGTTGCATGGAAATATTATTTTTAATGTGCATCAAATACGCTTTGATTTCAAGTGTTATATAGTATCTACAGAATAATCTACAAAATACTCTGAAAATTGAGGTTTTTGTTTTTTAAAGCTGAAATAGACCTTTTAACAATAATATGTTTGCCTTCAGCAGTTTATAGTTTGTGAATAGATAAAATGAGCCTGCTGTTATTTAGAGGCACTTAACGCGTTAGCAGTTTATTAAAGGGAGTGGATAATATCTTTAATATAAATATCATGGCTGTTTCGGAAAATACATTTACAGAATTCCCTCCATGGTTTTTGCATCTTTTTGCCATGGTGTTTGTTAGGCTTAGGCTGGTGTTTGTTACACATGAAGAGTGGGGGAAATGGCAGCGAGTCATTAAAATATTCTTATTTTAACATGTTCAAGGTGGAAGGTTTTGGGAGTTTTCTATCATTGGGAAGACATGTTATATAAGGAATTTTCACTGGGATTTTTCCTGTATGAATAGGATAGCTCTTAGATGGTAAAATCAGGGGGGCGGGGCGTTGGTTG
This sequence comes from Gekko japonicus, assembly GCF_001447785.1. Lineage (NCBI taxonomy): Eukaryota > Metazoa > Chordata > Lepidosauria > Squamata > Gekkonidae > Gekko > Gekko japonicus. The sequence continues at coordinate 102,676 of NW_015172112.1, read as the reverse complement.
CTAAGATGGCGGGCACAATTTAGAGGAGCTCCGACTACCCCTCCCGACTCCCTCAAAAAACACCACCTTTTCAATGCACTCTTTGACTCACAAAGGAATGGGAAAGTCAAATAAAGATCGACATCATACAGCGAATGTACCAGCATCACACTTGAAGACCTTTTTTCAAAAAGAGAGCACTAATCCAAAATCGGTAAGCTCCGATCCCGCGGTTGACAAAATGGCGGCGGGAGGCACGCGCCCGGATATAGGACCCTCAACGCTCACACACAAAAAAAGACTTTGCAGACGCCTTTAAAGAGTTTAAGGCAGAGATGCAGGACAACATTAATTCAATTATTAAGCCTCTGTCGGAAAAACTTGAGGATATGCAATCATCCATACAACAAATAGCCCAGACGGCAGAAACAGCTATTGAAGCCTGTGTAACTAACCAAGAGGACATCAAATGTTTGCAAGATTCTGAGACCTGGGCTAGGGAACGCATCCTCTTATTAGAGCACCGATCAAGAGAAAAATTTCTGAAATTCCGTGGTTTCCCTGAAAATGTGGAAGGGTAAACAGAACTCACTATCTTTTTGGCAACCTTGGCTGGGGGAAGTAATTACTTTTGAAGACGGAGTGGAGTCTGTACTCACCCGAGCCTACAGATTAGGCAACAGCAATGCAGCCAAATGAAGGGGCCCACATGATATTTTAGCTGAATTCCTGGACTTGAGAAACAAAGATGGTAAAATCAGGCTTTTCTGAGCCACGTAAAAAATTATCTTCTACTTAAATCAGCAAGCTGGAGGGAAGGTGGCATGGTATGGCTTGATCTCTTCATAAGCTTGGTTGGTACTTGGAAGAAAGACCACCAAGTAAGAGAGAAGAGACTGGATTTATACCCTGTCCTTCAGTTCCTGAAAGAACTCCTTTCCCTTCCCCTCCCCACAACAGACACCCTGTGAGGTAGGTGGGGCTGAGAGAGCTTTTTTGAGAACTGCTTTTTCCAGAACAGCTCTGAGAGAATTGTGACTGACCCAAGGTCACACCAGCAGCTGCATGTGGAGGAGTGGGGAATCAAAGCCAGTTCTTCCAGATTAGAGTCCACACACTTAATCACTACACCAAACTGGCTCTAATTCTCACTTGCCTTGAAAGCCCCTTGCTGGGGTCGCAGAAGTCAGCTTTGACTTGACAGCACTTTACACACACTGATCAGCAAGTTAGCTGAAGGCGATATTACCTCAGTCAGAAGGATAATTAAAGAAAGTGAATATGATGCAGGATGCCATCTTCAACAGTTTTGCAGTCTTATGGGGCTTCTGCTGGTACACTGATTTGATAGCTATGAATGAACAAGCAGGAGACCTGATAAAGACATGTGGGGGGAGAATTACATTCCCTGCTGGTCACTCTCTAAACATTATCTGTGCTTTCCCTTTCCCCCTGTCCCTGTTACCACCCACCCCCTTTCACAGCTTCTTTTCTTCCCGCCCACTTACATTTTCCTGCCTCCTTTCCCTGCCATCCCTCCTTCCCTTCCCCTGGCAGTCCCATGGCCTGCTTATTTCCTTCTCTCTCTCCCTTTTATTCTGTGCCTCACTGATTTTACACTTTCCCTGTCGTCCCTACATTTCATAAGAACATAAGAGACGCCAATGTTGGATCAGGCCAAAGGCTCATCCAGTCCAACACTCTGTATCACACAGTGGCCAGAAATACCAGTCCCTCGGTGCCATCAGGAGGTCCACCAGTGGGGCCAGTGGGGCCAGGACTCTGGCATCCCCCATATTATCTCTTCTTTCCTTCTTTACTCCCTTTCCTCCCTTCTATTCAACCACCTACTTACCTACCTACCGTCTTCTTTCTGTTGATGTCCCCAGTCCCTCCTGTCCCTCTTTCTTTCTCTCTTTTCCCTGCTTCCTCCCCTCCCACCTACCTTTTCCAGTTACCCATCTGTGAGGCAAAGCACCCTGACCCCCCCCCCAGGGTAATGTGAATGGTAATGGGCTTGTTCCATTCTGTTGGTGTTACTAATTGGTATCTTGGCTTACACAGATCTTATCATCTTCAAGGCCAAAGCTGGAAATGTGGTAATTAGCTTCTTATGTAGAATCAGATTTTATTCCTGGAAAAAGCCAGCACATTAAAACAGGTAAAACCAAAGTAGGCTAAACAGGAAAACCAATAAAACAATTATAAAAATATAAAAGAATAAAATGTAACATACATATATGAGAACATAGCAGTTATGATGGACATGGCCATTGTAACATACATACAAAATGGCTAAGTGCCTAACATTCATCTGACTGAGCTACTAATAACCTTCTGGTTCTTGAGGCACAGCTTCTTATGAGAAACGGCAGCCCGTAAGGTGAGAGGGGAGGAATCAGGGGTGATGAATGAGGTAACTTTCTTGAGGGTTCCAGCAAGAACAGGTCTTGATTGGATGTTACTCTTAACAGATGCTGCTTGGCCAAAAACCTATAATTGAGGCTAGCTGGGAATTCTGACGGACTGAAGGCCTGGACTATGATATGCTTATACTGAAATAAACAAAAATCAGCAAATACCATGCTACAGACGGTTATAAAATATCTCAAATAATTGTTATATATTTTTTGTTTTATATTTTTACAATTTATTCACCATATATTATTTATCATATAAGCCTTAATACATGGAAAGAATCATACATCCAAACATCTAAGTATCGTCTCTTAATATATCACAAAAGATATTGCACAACCCCTTTATTAATATCAGTCCTCCTTAATTGTACAAAAGTTTTAAGGGGGAGGACTCCTTTAAGTCTATTTTGAATAAGTGCTCAGTCTTCCTCCAACAGAGGTCCAGATATACTCCTGTTTCAGTGTCTTCCTCAGGGAGTTCAACAGATATTTCCAAGCACAAGGTTGCCAAATACCAAAATATTTACCCAAATTTTTCAATGAACGCTGCAAAAAGTCTCTCTTAGCAGTGTAGAAAACACATAAGCTATGGCCTTTGACTCTTGGCCTTAAGGTTTGTGCCATCTAATGCAGGTCTTGAAAAGGTGTTAGAAAGTTGCTAGCTTTCTTGTTTATATAAAATAAAGAATGGTTGGGTTACTTGTGTACAACAGCCCTGGGAACCCATGGGGTTCAACCTTGGGACTCCTTGACGCCATCTCTATTGCTTGACAGTAACTTAAGCATGGAAGACTCAGCAGTGTTCAAAGTTTGTTATATAGCAACTCTTCATGATGTAGTCCTATGAGATCTCAGTTGGCATCTTCTTTTGTTGTTGAGTTGTTATATCTGCACTTGAGAGCACTTTCTACTACAGGCATTTCATTCCCCCCCCCCTGAAAAAATAGAGGTTCCTGCAAGTTAGCAGAAATGTTTCCTCTATCCACCTGTGGCCCTACTGCATGTATGTTTTGATCCATATCCTGGTGCCACAGTTGGAATAAGATATATGATAATGACTATATGAGAGCCAGGCTAAGCTTACAGAAAACTGTGATCAAAGCTTATCCTGGGGATTTGATCTCTGACTTGGGTTCCCTGAGGCTAGTAGCTGGAGTGGGGATAAGTTTGTGCTAGAAGTGCAACAGGCACAATTCAATTCAAATACCAGGCACCTGGTATTGCTCTGTGAATTGAGCACTGGCAGAAGTCTAGGCTTCCAGTATTGAGATTAAAACTGATAAATTGCATACACTATTGATATTCCAACAACAGATAGAAACTAAATTGTGAACTCTTGTGGTATTTTTGTTCTTGCCTAAAGATATGCAAGACTGCTTATTCCAAAAAAGAAATAAATACTATTTTTCTTGTAACCTTGTCTGACACCAAGAGTTTGAGACATCACCAAACAGCTCTGTCGTGTATCATGGACAGAAATGGATGATGCAATAAGTAGTACAACAAAAACGGGATGATTGATAGTTCACTCTAGGATTCAAGAGTTCTGTATCAAATTTATCACCCCTACTACAAACCTTTGGGTGACTTTAGACAAGCCACACACACACACACACACACACACACACACACACACACATATATATATACTAGCAGTAAAGCCCGTTGTGAAAGCAATACAACGAGATCTAGAAAGAGGCTCTGGGGGAGTGCTCTGGCTTTGGGCAAACAGTGTCAATTTGCTGTGGTGACCTCAGCAGGGTATAATGACAGAGTCCACTGTTTTCTCCAGAGGAACTGATCTCTACTACCTGAAGAGCAGTTGTAATTGTGAGTGATCTGTAGCCCTCACCTGGAGATTGGCAGCAATTGTTACCCAGGACAAAGTGGCTGGTTTGGAGGGTGTAGTCTATGGCATTCTACCTGCCTGAGGTCCCACCCCTCTGCAAACCCCACCCTCTCCAGGCTCCACCCCTCAAATCCCCAGGAATTTGTCAGCATGTAGTTGGCAACCCCATCTCCTTCCCAGCTAACCATCAACCTACCATTATCTGCCCCTTTGACTTCAGCTGACTTCTGCCCTCCCTTCTGCAGAGCAGTTGTAATTCTGAGTGCTCTCCAGCCCTCACCTAGAGATTGGCAACAATGGTTCCCTATGTGGGACTGACTGGTTTGGAGGGTGGAGTCTATGGCAGTGTACCTGTCTGAGGTCCCACCCCTCCTCAAACCTCACCCTCTTCAGGCTCCATCCCTCAAATATCCAGGAATTTCCCATCTGGAGTTGGCAACCCTATCAGGACTGGCCCCAATGTGTTTTCTCCCAAAGGCCAAAGTAGGTGACAGGAGGATTCTGTAGAGGGCATTGGGCGGGGGGGGGGCGGAAGGACTCAGCAGGTATAATGTCATAGGGTCTACCCTCCAAAGCAGCCATTTTCTCCAGGGGAAACTGATCTCTGTCATCTGGAAATCAATTGTAGCAGTGGGAGATCTCCAGGTCCCACCTGGAGTTTGGCAACCATAGGGGAAAGTGTGCTGCACAGCAGGGGGTTGAAGAGAATGGTTTGATGGGTGCTGGGCCAAGATTGGCAACAATAGTTCCCCAGGAGCAAATAGCTGGGTTGGAGGGTGGAGTCTATGGCACTGTAACCTGTCTGAGGTCCCCATCTCCCCCGGCAGCTTTTAAAACATGATCCTGGGACCTACACACCACCAGACATTCCAACTGCCTTGCGGGGGGGGAGTATGAGGTGTGGAATGGAGTGAAGTCCAATCAGCTTCCATATGCAAAAGACCTTGAAGGTTCCATATGCAACTGACATTCCAACTACCTTGCGGGGAGGGGGGTGAGTTTGAGGTGTGGAATGCAGTGAAGTTCAATCAGCTTCCATATGCAAAAGACCTTGAAACACTGGGCGGGACTGCACAAAGCAGCCAGTCAACCCAGCCAGCGTCTTCTGACTGACAACTACTTCTTCTTCTATAAGGCCATCAAAGCCCACTGCCTCCTTCGTGGGCACTGTAAAAGAAGCTCCACATAAGAAGACAGTTGTCTACAAAAATCTAGCACAAGATAGTCAAGCAGCCTTGTATATCCACCTTTGTCTCCCTACTCTTCTTATCTGTTGTTGTTGTTCAGTCGCACAGTCGAGTCCAACTCTTTGTGACCCCATGGACAAGATCTCGCCAGGCCCTCCTGTTTACCACCATCCTCTGAAGTTTGCTCAATTTCATGTTCATTGCATCTATGACACTGTCTAACCACCTCATCCTTTGCAGTCCCCATCTTCTTTGACCTTCAATCTTTCCCAGCATCAGGGTTGGAAGTTCAGTTTTAGTATCTGTTCTGTGGACAGTACAGATTATGCAGTCTATACTTGACTCTGCTAGGAGGAAAGGTGAAGCAGTGCCCTCAGGTGGTGGATTTAGGTGGGTAACAGTCTTTGCTGTTGGCTCTGCCAGTACCTCACTTTTATTCCCTCACCACTATCATTGCAGCCTCACTCAGAAACCAGAGCACCAAACATGCCTAACATTCTTTCCATGCTCATTCCACAGACACCTTCAAATGCAAATCAAGGTGGGCAGCCGTGTTGGTCTGAAGCAATACCACAAAGTTAGAGTCCAGTGGCACCTTTTTGACCAACAATTTTTTATTCACGAAGTGAGCTTTCTTATGCATGCACACTTCATCAGACGATGAAATGGAATTACATATCATAATTGTATATATGGGGTGGCTTGTTAAATTAGCATGCAAAATAGTGGATATTTAAATATTTTAAAATATGTTTAAAATATTTTCACTATTTTGCATGCTAATTTAACAAGCCACCCCTATATATACAACTATGATATGTAATTAGGGTTGCCAAATGGCACTTACCCTTGTGGTGGGGGACTCCAGCCCGGCTCCCGGCATGTGTGCGTGCGCGCGAAGCATGCACGCGCCGCATGCACATCACAGGGAAGTGACGTCATGACGCCGGGCATGCTGGGGCGGGGCCACAGCCATTTGAGGGGACGTGCACGCAGGGGTGGGGTTTTCCCCGGAGCCCGATTCTGCTGCGGTGGAAATCGGGCCTCCAAAACAGGGGTTTCCCCGCCCCCCGGGCCGATTTGGCAGCCCTATATGTAATTCCATTTCATCGTCTGACGAAGTATGCATGCACATGAAAGCTCACATCTTGAAAATTGTTGGTCTTAAAGGTGCCACTGGACTCTAACTTTGTTGTATACCTTCAAATTCAGTGCAGCAACTCATGTGTGCCCAGTTGTCAGAGCCCCACAGCAATCAGTTTCCAACAACTCACATTCAAAAGAGTGAAGTTTAATGAATACAGTAAAGGCAGGTCAACTGTGCACACATTCTGTGTTAGTGCTGATTGCAAGTGCACAAAATGGGGAGTTATACATAATTCAAAGGGGTCCCCCAGATGGACCTGTGCCAATCACAGAACTAGCAAAAGCCCACCTAGCCTAACGGGTCTACGTTCTCAGAGAAAGCAGCAACAAGGTACCAAGGTCACCAACTTAGGTGAGCAGTTAAAATGAGCCTGGAAAAATGAAATTTAAGATTCCATCACAGCAACAGACCTATACATCACCTCCCCCCTCCAGCAGCTATGGCAGCAGCCAAGCTGACACCAGTATGGCTTCTCAAACTGTTGTGAGATGCAAGAGTTCAAGACCCACTGGATGTGTATCATTTGCAGAAAAGCAAGAAACGAAAGCCTGGGCAGTGTGGTACAAGTACAGTACAGTACAAAGGGCAGCAGCGAAAAGGAATGGTAGCCAAAGGTAACATATGTTGTTCAGCTACCACTAACATTGTCTTCTCAGAAGTGAGGACTCATATTTGAATTGGGAATAGAATGACCTTATAACTGGTTTACTACTTAAAATCATTTGTTTAGCTGTTTAAATTTGAAAGTAACTTCATAGCACCATGGAATTGTTAAAGCGCCTTACCAGCAGAGTGGCAATCTTCTTGTTGCAAAGGTTTGTCCCAATATGCTCTGCTGTTTTTATCTATTACATTACTTTTGAACATTTAAAAGTGACAATATCTTTTTTGCAGCATTTAGTGTGGGTTTGATAACTAAACTGTATGATAACTGGAATGCTCGTAAAGATCATGTGCAATGATTCCTATTGACAAGTGTGGCCTTTGTAAAGGGAGGGGGAAAGTACATTCATACAGAATATGAACAATAAATTGTCCCTCCCTGGAGCATTGGAGCAAAGCCAGTAATTGATGCTCGTTAAACTTGCCCTAACATGGCCTGATGAAAATTCTGTACATGGATAGTGCACATATATTTAGCCACAATTGACCAACAGGAAAGCATAATATTACTACATAGATCTCCTAGACTTTGTGCTGCATGTTGTTGAGAGGAAGCACCGTATAAAATGGTTTGAGAAAAAATGCTTCAGTGTGATCTCTAGAAAATGTCCGCTATTTCCTATGAAGTTTTCAGTGAAAACAAACTCCCTTCAACTATCTAACAATGGAACTTTGTTTAAGGGAAAGGATATTATTACCAACCATGAGCCAATATTATTAATCTGGCTTCTGTTAATTCTGTACCTGTCCTATCATCTGAAATTAATACCAAGTTTAATAAGTTTAACGTGCCTTTCCTTGATACAACTTGTGATGCTGCCTTCTACTAAGTCAAATAAGTTGCTCTGCTCAGTTTGTTACTGTCCAGTTTTTTAAAGCGATACTGGATCACCTGTAGCATCCTGAAGACTGAGCTTCCACCTTTCCATTGACAAGCAATACCTCCCTCCCCCCCCTTTGTCCCATCTCTTTTTATTCAACTTTTTAACTTTTGACATGAGACAAGGGTCCTTTCTGTTATTGTTTATTGTGCCATCTGTTGTTTTATTGGTTTTATCGCTTTTATAGTTTTAGGAATCTTGTGTTGTAAGCCGCCCTGAGCCCACTTGTGGGATATGGCATGGTATAAATTAAATGGAGGAAGAGGAGGAGGAGACGACGACGACCTGAGGAATAATTTTATTCCACCTAAAATTTAGTTTACTGGGTTGGGAGGGGGAATGATTGGTCCTAATAAGGATAATACATTACTCTCCTTGCTTATTTTCTAATAAACTAAAATGACTGTTGACATTACGATGATCTGCACGTGTCTGGGTTCTCCATCCTGTATAAAAGTCAAATGTGAGTTGCGGATTCTCTTCTTTTCCTGCATGTGCAATGCCTGATTGGGAAGAGGACCACATTGCATATGGAGAACAGGCTTCAGCCTTCCCCCCATGCCATTTTGCCAGTCAAGAACAGTCCCATTGGGGAACTGTTTGACCAATGAGAGCCCCACATGTGTTCAGGGGAACATGTGGATTTCTCCAGCAAGCAAAATTTTGCCTCCAAGGGGACACTTCAGGTTAGGGAAATGGAGCAATGGGTGGAAGCGGAAGCCCCTTCTTTACATTTTATGCAGTCATGTTGCAAATCAGGCATTCTGTGGAAATGGAGGAGAAAATGCAACTCATATCCAACTGTTAACTGGGTTGGAGACCCTGGAGCAAACAGTGGACTCTATAAGCAGTTCTCCTCGCAGTCTCCTCGCAGATAATAATGTTTAATAAAATAGTGCCATGATTCCCTTGATTTTAAGCAGATAGCTTAAGCTCCAAGTGGGGACAAAACATTTATAACTGAGTAGAGGGGGGATATTCAGTAGTACTTGTCAGTCTCTTCTGATGCACCTTTATTGGGCTCCTTTGGAATTCCTGGAATGTATGACTGTGACAAACTCTATAGCTGGTGAGAACAAATTTCCCTTTTATCTTCTGGGCTGGCAGCATGCCACACTGACACACCTAATTCTCTGCTGCCAAAGCCTGTAGGAATCGCACTGTAGATTTCAATGCAAGCTGGGTCAGGTTATGAAAACACTGCTTGAAATTCAATGACACATAATCTGAGATTTAGAGATGTAACACCGTTAGGCACGCCTAACTCTGCATGGGATCAGGTTGTTACCTGCTTGGCTGCATTTCCTGGATTTGTTTTACTGAAACGTATTCCTTGCCTTGCAGGCATCTCTGTCAATTGTTCATCTCGGTTTTTCTAGCTCTCTGATTTATTGTGAATGATAGCGGCTGACGGATTAAGATGTTTGAGTCCTTTCCAATTTGACAATGTTAGGTAGTATTTGCCACTAAGTGCCTTTGTTATAGTAAGTTAGTTTTGCCTCATTATATGGAATTAATCTGGTGAAGTGATATTATTGGCTCAAATAGACCTGCATATGAAAAAATTCCAAAAATGTAACTGCTTTTTTTTTTTTTGCTATGCCATTATTTACTACAGTCTCACCTACATCTGGCTTCTAAGCTATTTCAATCCCTTTATTGATTATTAGAGAATCCCCTATCATTTCCACAAATTATTTTGGAACCATTGCTCACTAGATGCAATGTTAGCATATTTTGACTTGCATTGCATTCTAATTTTCAAAAGTTGCATTTTGTGACCTGTGGCCCTAGCCCTTCATTTCGAGGTTTAAAAACATGTTTGTGATCATTGGACATCAAGTGACACATTCAGGAAGCATTTTATTGTCCAGAGTAAGCCGGGCTATAGCTGACTTTGCTTTCTCTATCATTAAATAATGATGACATTGTTTTAAAAGGCAAGTAAAAAAGAATAGAAGGATAAAACCAGCTTTGTTACATTACCCGTTTGGCTAATGTATCGTAATAAACATCAATAAAGCTATTACAGTTTCCAAAGCCATGAATCATTCTTAACACTGGAGCATTATTAAAACTGCTGATTATATTTGTTTCCGGGGTGTATGTTGGAGGGGAAGTGTGACAGTCATACAGCATTTCAGTAAACAAGCTCCAAAGGGCAGCCTGTTATTGCTTGGAAGCCACATTTCTATATCTGAGGTGGGGGAAGGGAATAAATAATAATTTTAAAAACGTTACTGACAAAACAAAGAGGTCAACCTCCAACTATTTTTCAAAGTACAAAAATAATACAATGCATAAAATTTCAGACATGTTGCTGCTTGGAATCTGCCAAGGAGAGCGAGGCTTGCCAATATTTTTTTTTACCGGCCTCTGTTCCTGCGCCTTTAAGAGCAGCAGCTGCAGATACGGCAGGTGACAGTTCTTTTATCCATGCCATAAAAAAGCTCAATCTGTTTGTTTGGAAAGACCAGCTACTGGTAAATGCCAAGGTGTAGTGATAGGTCAGTTGTCAATTTTATGCCAAAATCAGGTCATTAACCATGTGTGGTGGCCTATGAGAGACATAATACCTTCCTGTTTTGCCGAGGCACCAAGTATATCCTTCAGGCTGCCTCCTTCTTGTGGTGCTGTCTCTTCGGATTCTCCATGTGGAAACAGTTTTGTCACAGGCTTCTTATGTTGTAGACTGGGGTTGCCGTCTCCAGGTTGGAAGATTTGAGGGTGGAGCCTGGGGAGGATGGGGTTTTGGGAGAGGAGAGGCCTCAGCAGGATACAATGCCATAGAGTCCACCTTCCAAAGCAGCCATTTTCTCCAGGGGAACTGATCGCTGTCATCTGGAGACCAGCTGTAATTCCAGGAGATCTCCAGCCACCACCTGGAGGCTGGCAACATTCTTTTCATAACTTGCACCGGTGATATTCAATGACTTGAGAGCCACATGCGGCTCTTTGACATGTCACATGTGGCTTTTCTGAGCAATGCCCCTCAACATGGCCCATGTTTCAGTCATGCCACAGGTGGAAGTAAATCTTATGTGAAAGATGAGTGGAGGTATGAAATGAGCCAGAGATTTATTTTTAATTATCTGCCTCATGCACCAGGATCTAGTATGGAAGAGACATTGAAGCTCAGGGCTATTTTTGGGCAGGAACGCACAGGAACGGAGTTCCGGCTGGCTCCCAAGTTGGCCATGCCCAGCAGGAACTCATTAGCATAATAGGCCACACCCAACAGCAGGAACTCATTAGGATTGGCTACATTGGGGTGTGTGGCCTAACATGCAATGGAGTTCCTGCTACAAAAAAGCCCTGGGTTTTGACAACAAACAAGGTAAACAGAATAACAAGCAAAAGGTGGGTGTGGCTGGATAACCACACTTCTGGTAACATGGGAGGGCGGCCCAATGTGCTGTCAGGGGTGTGGCCTAATATGCTAATGAATTTCTGCTTTTGGGTGTGGCCTATTATGCTAATGAGTTCCTGCTGGGCTTTTTCTACAAAAAGAGCCCTGTTGAAGCTAATATTTAAAATCAGCCCTGCCTCTCATTCCTAGGCTTTCTCTTGGTGTTTGCCTTCCATGCCACCACTGAGGGAGGCCCTATGGGATGAGCTGGGTTGAGGAGGAATGTTCTAGGATCTCCTCACCCAGGCTGGGATGGGTTCCCCCCCTCCTGCTCTGTTCTGTCTCATCTGAGTTGTTTGTTAAACAGATCTGGTGGTAAGACAAGGGCTGGCAGGAGCGAGTACAGGTTTCTGTAATGCAGGTAGGGAACTCTGTCCACACCCCTGAGAAATTGAATGGCTTTAGCCAGGTTTATCAACTGTTATAGCCAGAGAAGTCGGGGGGGGGGTCTCCCTGAATCCTGGCTGCTTTGGCATGGACAACGTGGGGGGTATAGACACATGAAGCTGCCTTATACTGAATCAGACCCTTGGTCCATCAATGTCAGTATTGTCTACTCAGACTGGCAGTGGCTCTCCAGGGTCTCAGGCGGAGGTCTTTCACATCGCCTACTACCAGAGTTTCCTCTAAGTTGACTTAGTGTGAGCTAGCTCACAGTTTTTTTAGCCTCCAGCTCACAGATATTTGTCTCAGCTCAGAAAGGGTGGGTCCAGAGCAAACTAATTTATGCAGTAGCCAAATCGCTTGCTCACAACTTTAATGCCGGCAGTTCACAAAGTAGAATTTTTGCTGACACCAGAGCTTAGAGGAAGCATTGCCTACTACCTGATCTTTTTAACTGGAGATGCTGGGGATTGAACCTGGGACCTTCTGCAGGCCAAGCAGATCCTCTGCCAGTGAGCCACAGCCCCTCATAGGATATTTGAAGGCAATGAAAGGTGAGACACAGCAACATTAGCTACTAGCAGTAAAGCTCATTGTGAAAACTCGTTGTGAAACAAGCTCTAGAAAGATGTGATGTGTAACGAATACATTTGCTGGAAGCAGGTAAAGTACATATTAGCAGTGTGTCATAGAAAGGTAGAAATGTGGAAGTAAAGTCTCACATACCTTATGTTACACAGTAGCTGGTGCCCAAGGTCATACAATGTGGGTCCAAAAAAGCAGCACACAGGGCCTGTTATTCCACTCTGGGGCCTGTCATTCCAGACCCAGAACTCTCCTTGTAGCCCCAGGGGCTGTCATCCCATTCTGGGGTCTGTTATTCCAGTCCCAGAATAGTCCTGCTACCCCCAGGGGCTGGCATTCCACTGTGGGGTCTGTCATTCCAGTCCCAGAGCAGTGTATTTGGGAACACAGACCTCAATGGAAAATCCATTTCGCATTTTCTTTGCAACTCTTTTTGAGCTGTAATGTATTTCAACTGAGGCCATGCAAGTCAATAGACATTCCTGGCGCCCATTATTTCCAATGGGCCTTCAATTCTCTCCCATTTTTTCCAATGAGCAATCCTGTCCTTCCTTTTAGTACATCTGCCTGTCAGGGTGAGCGCTCGGAAACCTTGACGGCGGCAGCAGCAGCAGCCTCAGGCATGCCTGGGGCCCCGTCAGCAGCAAGAGCAGCAATTCTGACACCTTCTTGGGAACTCTCGATCCTCCAGCAGCCAGTGAGTTAGTGACGGGGGAGGGCTGACTGGATCGTGCTCCCACCACCATGGCCCCCCCCCCCGCTGGCAGACACCAGGCTACACTGGAGCGGGTGCCTGGCAGGGCAGGCGGTTGGCCTCCTGGGGAGCAGGAGGGGATGGGAAAGAGGAAGGTGGGGACGGGGCTACAGCCGCCGCTACTGTGGTCTCGTCCGCCCCCTCTGCACTTCCCTCCTCCTCCTCCTCCTCAGCCTTCTCCGCTGCCTCCTCCTCCATGGTCTCAAGCTTCCCCTCAGGCTCCCCCAGAGATGGCCCATTCGGCTGGCTGGCTTCCCGCTCCTGCTCGGCCCAGCCTCCCTACCTTTGCATAGAATATGGATGTCCCGCTTGGCATGAGGGGGGGAAAGAGAGGGGGGAGCTTTCAACCGCCGAGCGCTGTCGGTGGCGGCAGCAGCAGGAGTCCCTGGGTCCCTGGCAGTAGCAAGGCCGCCCCTATCCCAGCGACTCCCCCATGCTCCCTCTCCTCCTCCTTCAGGTAAGCGCTGTGGCTCCGCACCCCACAGTCACCCACCAGGTGGTTGCCAGTGATATGCTTCTCAGGGGTGATGGCGGTGGCCACCTAGAGCATGGTGGGGATCTGAAGTGGGTCGAGGTGGAGTGGTTGTATGTGGTAGGCCTGTCGGTGGTGGCAGCATGCAGCAACCTGGAGTGTCAGGTGGAGTCTGTGTTCTGAGGGGAGTGGGCACAGCACCAGGGCTGGAGTGTCCATGTTCTGAGGGCTCCCAACGCACTGTGAGGCAATTTTTTGTGGGTGCGCTTGTGTGGGCGGGATGCAGGCCATGCAGCCAATGGGATAGAGGAAGCTGGGGAAGCCTCTGAGTGACACGCCAGGGGCCCAACCAATTTGGGAGCATGTAGAATGTTCTTGAGTGTGCCACCACCAACAGAGAATTATAATATAGAGAGATGACGACTGCTGAGCCAGTTTGTCCAAATGCAGGCAGCCTTAATGGGCTGCCCATTAGAATTAATCCACACTGTATGCAATGGAGGAATTCAATATTATTGCAGATCAGTATTTTAATAAAAACCTAGTTTAACTCATATACCCCTCCCACGTTTGCATTCTGGGGCAATCACATTTAATTTTAAGTTTACCCTGAAGTGGAAATAATGTTGCTGTGTTCTGAAATACTCTGAACAGGATGGTTTTCAGAGGGCTGGCCAGTAAGTACTTTGAGAATAGCCATTTGTCATGTTCTTTTACTCGTTTCCTTAACAGCGCAGGAAAAACTGTGGTACAAAATCTGAAGCATGTGCAACTTGGGAGCATCAGGCTTTCCCCCTTGGTATATTCAATGGCCTTTTCACTTTGTTTATGTTCTCCTTTTTCTCCTTTTTTTTTTTTGTTCTAGGTTGTTTTGATTTTTAATGTATTGAGTGGCTTCGAAAGTCTCACAAGAACATCTGCTTTCTTTTTCTACCAGTAACAAACATTTTATTCACAAGGCAAAAAAGAGAACAATAGTGACATGAAGGGCTGTTATTTAAGAAGCTGGCAGCTGGGCTCTGGTGTCTATACAAGGCACGAACAAACAAAATAAGGCTGTTTCGGTCCACTGCAGCTTAGTATCATAAGCACAAAGGAGAGATACATGAATTGATCTTGGCCTTCTAGACTGCTTGCCCAGTTCTATCAAAGCCAATGGATGTTGTAGGTATCAGAGGAACAATGTCATCATTTGTGCTTTCAGACTAATTTGTATGTTGCCATTATCTAACACTTAACAAAGTGATTAAAGTAGAAAAAACAAATAGACAACTTTATGCTAGTCTTCTTCCATTTCAAAGGGGTGCAGCTCCCATATGTGCTCAAAGCATATTTACTCTTATTCTTGGGGAATAATAATAGATCCAAGGGGCCTTGAACCCTGCACAGAAAAGAAGGCAAAAACCATTCAGATTTAGCCACTGCCTGTTCCAAGCAACCTGAACACACACTGATTTGAATGTTTTACTCCAGAAAATGGCAACTAAATTATCAAAGGTGTTGCCACAGTCACTTTGTGGGCCAAACTAGACGTTCCAGGTCTGTTTTGGAGAAGCATTTGTCTATTTAAAAAATGCTGTGACGGCCCATGGAGGCAGGAAATTGTATCCCCTCCCGTGCCTTTTCAAGTTCCAAGACAGCCTGCTTCAGCACTTGAAAAAGCACAAAGAGGGACAAGGACACTTTGTCCTTGATAAGGAGTGGGTCCTTGCAACATTTTCTAAGTGGACAAATTCTTCTGTAAAATGCTTTCAAGCAGCAATGGGTGAAATGTAAAACCTATGTCCAGCGTAACATCTAGTTTGACCCTATGTGTTGCCAGGCCACAAAAAAGTTGGGCATAATTGGAAATATTCTGATCTTAATATGAAATGTCCTTGGAATGCATGTGCTGTCTTAACTATCAAGGCTGCCAGTTTGACTGTTGTACTCATGTGGGAATCATCATGCTAGGAGCATTGTGACTGGCCTCTCTATGGCCCAACAGTCGTTATATAATGCTTCAGTCAGCCCTATTCTACTTCATGCATTTCAAGGTCAAACTAGAATAGATGAAGATCACAGACCTCCTAATGTTGATTAGTTTAATTTCAGTCACCAATATGTCCCTCTTAACAACACTAGTGATTTCAGTCAGTGAAGCTATATGTGGAGAAACCTGATCTTTCTTCACTTCATGGCCCCTGTCCAGACGGGTCTTCTTTTTACATTTTTGAATGCTGTACAGATCTGATCTTGGATCTCCCAGAGCTTTGGCCCGTAGTAGCCTCAATACCAATGTTCCCTCTAAGCTGTGGAGTCCTGTGAGCAGAAATTCTACTTTGTGAGCTACTGGCATTAAAGTTGTGAGCAGGTAGTTTGGCTGCTGCATAAAATTAGTTTGCTCTGGAGCCATCTTTTCTGGGCTAAGACAAAAATGTGTGAGCTGGAGGCTAAAAAAACCCTGTGAGCTAGCTCACACTAACTCAGCTTAGAGGGAACACTGCTCAATACCCTACTTTTCTCCGTGCTTTCATCTTTGATTGGCCGCCATTCATCTCTGCCTTATACATCACTTCCTCTTCCTGACAAGCTCAGTTCTGTTGTTCTTCAAGTGGTGTTAGTTTTTTGAAACTATCTATGTTTGTTTCTTTCCCTGTCTCTTCTTCTAGTCCATATTCTCATTTTCATCATGCACTATTAATTGAGTGGACACACCATCAAGGAACTTGCCTCCAGGCTATACATTGTTCTTGCATCTATGGTTGCATTATCTTGTTGACCGTGGTTTCAATTTATTCCTGTAACTTTCTGCTCCAGTAAAGTAGAAAAGTCTTGTACCTCCTCTAGGCTGGGTGGCAACCCATCTTCTTACAAAGGCTGGATCTCTTTTAGTAGGGTGTCTTCTCTGAAACAGGGTTTTCTTTTGAGGCAAAGAAGCTCAACAACACTGAAAGACTGCCATATTGCCTGATACTCCAGAGAGTTGATTTGGAATCTATTGTATAAACCTATGTTTTAGACCGAGTCTCTTGTCAACTGAGCTTTATAGAATCAAAATATCCATTCCCCTAATATCATCCGTTGTATGAATATTCCTCCTGAAAGTAAGATTGGCCACTGGAAAAGCTGCAGATAACGTATATAAACACAAAGAATGCCTGTTCATTTAAGAAATCAAACCAGTGACCTGAATGTGTTTCTTGTCATATTCATGCTGCTCTGTTGCTCACTCTATTCAAAGGTGAATGGTCTGTAGGCTGCACATCATCTCAGTCAACAATCTCTATATATTCATAGATTCTTCTAACTTGTACTGTAAGGTTTTTTTATACAGCTGTGGGAAGTTGTGAGAGCAAGTGTTGCATGACCAGAATAAGTCTAAAAGGAAGTTGCATTCACGTTATATCAGCTATACTATTTGTGAGCGAGAGATAAAATTCCTGTATGACTGCAGAAGATGCCATTTTCCAAGAAATTATATTTCACTTGCAGCATTTCCCTGTGTGAATATGATTTTGTCTGGGCAAATGCAGGTATCTGTGTTTCAATGATATGTACAGTACAAGAATATGGCCAATTTTCACTCCTTTAATCCACAGAACAGGGTTAAATTAAAAATGTAATTTCAAGTAATACAAATTGAGAGCAAACTGCCATCCTAAAATTTAACTTTTTCAGAGAATGTATGGGGATGCAATTTGGCAGCAAGAGAATGGAGGTGGAATCCAATCATGGGAATAATTAAAAAGGAGCAATGGCAGATTTCCTTAATATACTCTCTGTTTAGCTTTGAATTTGGATCCAGCTTTTCAGAGGCACAAGCTATTCTCACAGAGAAAAGCCGCCCAGAAAAAGAAAGTAAAATAGGTCAGTGATCTGATTTCCTTCCATCTCTCTGACTGCTGGACAGGAATGAGCTGTAGGTCAGAGGACACATGAGCATTAATGAGTCTGTGATCTGAAATAATGCATTCAGAAATCCCATTTTCTCTTGAATTGAACACCACAAGTGCTCATAGTGATGATTGGTTCATGTTTAAATCAGCCAAATTCTGAGTACATTTGCATCTGAAGACTTGATGGTATTAAGCATCATATGAAAAGCTAACTGGTCATTGGGATAGTTTCAGATTTCTTATTCTTGCTATTTTGATCCCCAAATCCCTGTTTTGATTTTACTTCCCCCTTGTCTAAGTCATTTACATGATTCCTGATTCTCATGCCATTTTCTGTTCCTTCACACTGATCCCCCCCCATAAAATATATGTGTTTTCCACATTGTTGGTGCATACATATATACACATTATATCTACATACTGCATATTCTGCATGCATAAATATTGGATACAGTGCATATAAAGCCATACAATATGGGTACATCGTACAAACAAATCACCAAGATCAACCTTGCACAGTAGACAACTGAAATCTTTGATGAGCATAGAAATGCTTAAATGCTAAAAAGAAATCATGACCGTTTACTCATCCCTCACCAGTAGGCCCAAATCTGAGTATTTAAACTGGCTGCAGTACAAAACTGAGTGCTGCATAAATGCACAATTAGGGCACCAAGTACAAGACACTATTAACTCTTGGAACAGATTAATATTTCTGAGTAGAGATAGTTTATGGCAGATCATTAATAATGCAGACCATCCAGTTGTCCTTGCTTACTGGGGCTGCAGCTGGTTTTGCTGGATTGGATAGGAAGGGGAAGACAGCAGCTGCTGCCACTTTAGTATTAGGAAGAGATAGGTGCTGCTAGTTGCAATCCTAACAATACTTTCCTGGGAGTAAGCCCCACTGAATAAAAAAATGGGCTTATTCTGAGTAGATCTGCTCCCACTGTCTTCTCTGCCTCTACTGGGGAGGGGAAGGGAAAGGAGTTTGTAAGCCACTCTGAGACACCTTTGGGTAGTGAAGGGCGAGGTATAAATCCAATCTCTTCTCTTCTTCTTCTTCTCTACTTTTCCAAAAGCACAGGTCAGACTCAGCAATATTCTACTCATTCTGTACTGTTCACTGATAGAAGGGTGTCTGCTCCCATTGCTGGAATTTCAAAATAGGCAGAGGGGAACTGAAATATACATCCTATATACATAATTGCCCTATGTATTGGCCGTTTCCAGCTCTCCCATTGACTGTGCTGTGCACTCCATCAGCCATTGGCCCATTAACTGCCACTCAAGAGTACTCACGTGCCATTGGCTGGGGGTTGGGTCTACTCCTCTCCCCTGCCCACCGCCAGACTGGACACTCGTCCCTGACAGAATAAACTGCCAAAACGGCATCTCTGCCTTATACATCACTAATGAAGATACTTATCCTACTTCGCTCCTGTGGGATGAACTTTTCCCTCAGTGGCTGTCGCTACATAACCAAGCTTGGTTCTGTCAGTAAAAAGGAAAAGGCAGGAGGCCCTTTACAGGCCTTTGTGGGGAACTCATTGGGTCCAGTCCTGACTAGGGTTGCCAGCTCCAGGTTGGGAAATTCCTGGATATTTTGTGGTGTAGTCTACAGAAGCCAGGGTTTGGGGAGGGGAGAGGCCTCGGTTGAATGGAATGCCATAGAGTCCACCCTCTAAAGCAGTTATTTTCTCCAGGGGGAGAGAGAGCTGTTGTCTGGAGTTCAGTTGTGATACCCAGCAATCTTCAGGTGCCACCTGGAGGTTGGCTACCCTAGGCATAACAGCTCAAAGACTGTTACACTGTATACATATTTTTACTCTGGAGTAATAATTACTCTCCCAATAAAATAGTTTATACAAAGCTTACAAAAAATTATTTAGTTTGTGGACAGTGATACATTCACGTTAAGGCAACACATCAAAGCAACTCATTAATACACCAGTTTGGTGTAGGGGTTAAGTGTGCGGACTCTAATCTGGGAGAACTGGGTTTGATCCTACTAAAAATTAAAATCCCCTTAACACCAGAAATTTACCTACATAATATGTTACCGGACAATATAAAAGACCAAACTTATATAATTGTTTATATCTTAACAGCAGCTAGATTACTCATTGCAAAACGTTGGAAATCTAAAGACATACCAACTTTAAAAGAGCTCAAATATAAAGTATTAGAAGTAGCAGAAATGGATAAATTAAGTATAAGACTGCAAAATAAATCATAGGAGATATTTTGGAAAAGATGGAAAAAGAAGATAAAGAAGATGGACTAGACTCGAAAATATGTAAAGATATATTATTATATCATGTATAAGAAATAGAAATAAGCTTTATTTAAACAAATGTTTAATTACACTAACACATTTATGACTGAAACTGAAAATAAAATCATTAAAAAATAATAAACTTACACCTGAAGCTTATCCAACTATTTATCCCACTGATTCTGGTATATTCCAACTGGTTTCTAGACAGGTTACCGCTGTTATGAACTGTCTCCTCAGGTACAGGAGCTGCCAATTTATTCTACATGTGAATACACAAGAATGCTCCATTTATAATTCAAAAAGCAGGAGTAAAAGAAAGTTACCCCAAAAGCTCAACAATTTTCAAAGCTGACCATAAGGTCTAAGTCTTAATTCAGTGTTTGTATAGGCTTCCTGCATTCATTTATGGTAAGCTAAAATGTTGCCCACCAGATCAAAACATAAAGGAGGATTATAAAATGATGAATGAATTAAAGATAGCAGCTAGACAAAAAAAAACTAACTACCCACACATTGATTGGGTCAATATGTGTTCTAGTCGAGAGAAAGAGATTGAGTTTCTAGACACTCTAAATGACTGTGCTATGGAGCAGATGGTCATGGAACCTACCAGGGGAGAGGCGATCCTTGATTTGGTCCTAAGTAACACTCAAGACCTGGTGAGAGATGTAAAAGTGATTGCACCGCTTGGGAACAGTGATCATAATGTTATTGAGTTCAACATTTGTATAAATAGGGAATTGGCCAAAAAGACTGACACAACCACTTTTAACTTTAAAAGGGGTAATTTCCCTGATATGAGGGGACATGTGGGGAGGAAACTGAAAGGAAAAGTAGAAAGGGTCAAAACCATTGGGGAAGCTTGGAAACTATTTAAAACTACGATCC
>NW_015172112.1:23646-81864 GCF_001447785.1 Gekko japonicus | reverse complement strand
TCTGCAGGTTAGGAAAGGCACAAATAGGTATAGAAAAAGGCCTGCATGGTTAACAAACAAAGTAAAGGAAGCTGTAAAAGGTAAAAAGGATTCCTTTAAGCAGTGGAAAGCTAGTCACAGTGAGGCTGATAAAACAGAACACAGGCTATGGCAAATAAAATGCAAGTCTGTGGTCAGGCAGGCAAAAAGGGAATATGAGGAGCATATAGCAAAAAACGTAAAAACCAACAATAAAACTTGCTTCAAATACATTAGAAACAGGAAACCAGCCAGGGAGGCAGTGGGGCCCTTGGACGACCAAGGGGTAAAAGGAGTATTGAAGGATGATAGGGAAATGGCTGAGAAGCTAAATGCATTTTTTGCCTCCGTCTTCACTGTGGAAGATGAGAAGTGCTTGCCCACTCCAGAACCACTGATTTCAGGAGGGGTGTTGAAAGACCTGAGTCAGATTGAGGTGACGAGAGAGGAGGTCCTAAAACTGATAGACAACTTAAAAACTGAAAAATCACCAGGCCCAGATGGCATACATCCGAGAGTTCTGAAAGAACTCAATTGTGAACTTGTGGATCTCCTGACAAAAATATGTAATCTCTCCTTAAAATCAGCCTCCATTCCTGAGGACTGGAAGGTAGCTAATGTCACTCCCATCTTTAAAAAGGGTTCCAGAGGAGATCCGGGAAATTACAGGCCTGTCAGTCTGACGTCGATACCGGGTAAATTGGTGGAAACCATTATTAAGGAAAGAATTAGTAGGCACATAGATGAACAAAACCTATTGAGGCAGACTCAACATGGGTTCTGTAAGGGAAGATCTTGTCTCACTAACCTGTTAATGTTCTTTGAGGGGGTGAACAAACATGTGGACAAGGGGGATCCAATAGATATTGTTTACCTTGACTTCCAGAAAGCTTTTGATAAAGTTCCTCATCAAAGGCTCCTAAGTAAGCTCAAAAATCATGGGATAAAAGGACAAGTCCTTTTATGGATCAAAAACTGGCTAATTAATAGAAAACAGAGAGTGAGTATAAATGGGCAGTTCTCCCAGTGGAGGGGTGTAAGCAGTGGGGTACCACAGGGATCAGTACTTGGTCCACTGCTTTTTAACTTGTTCATTAATGATTTGGAGTTGGGAGTAAGCAGTGAAGTGGCTAAATTTGCGGATGATACGAAGTTGTTCAGGGTGGTGAAAACCAGTGAGGATTGTGAGGCACTCCAAAGGGATCTGTCAAAGTTGGGCGAGTGGGCGTCAACATGGCAAATGGGGTTCAATGTGGCCAAGTGCAAGGTGATGCACATTGGAGCCAAAAATCCTAACTATAAATACACGTTGATGGGGTCTGAACTGGCAGAGACTGATCAAGAGAGAGATCTTGGAGTTGTAGTAGATAACTCACTGAAAATGTCGAGACAGTGTGTGACTGCAATAAAGAAGGCCAATGCTATGCTGGGGATTATTAGGAAGGGTATTGTAAACAGATCAGCCAATATCATAATGCCGCTATATAAATCAATGGTGCGACCTCATCTGGAATACTGTGTGCAATTCTGGTCACCACACCTTAAAAAGGATATTATAGCTTTGGAAAAAGTGCAGAAAAGAGCAACTCGAATGATAAAAGGGTTGGAACACTTTCCCTATGAGGAAAGGTTAAGGCGCTTAGGGCTCTTTAGCTTGGAGAAATGATGACTGAGGGGTGACATGATTGAGGTTTATAAGATTATGCATGGGAAAGAGCAGGTAGAGAAAGAGGTACTTTTCTCCCTTTCTCACAATACAAGAACTCGTGGGCACTCCATGAAATTGCTGAGCGGTCGGGTTAGAACGGATAAGAGGAAGTACTTCTTCACCCAAAGAGTGATTAACACTTGGAATTCACTGCCACAGGAAGTGGTGGTGGCTACAAGCATGGACGGCTTCAAAAGGGAATTAGATAAGCATATGGAGCAGAGGTCCATCAGTGGCTATTAGCCACAAGGTATAGATAGGGACTCTGGGGCAAGTGATGCTCTGTCATCTTGGTGCTTGGGGGGTCAACAGTGGGAGGGCCTCTAATGTCCTGGCCCCACTGGTGGACCTCCTGATGGCACCTGGTATTTTTGGCCACTGTGTGACAGAGTGTTGGACTGGATGGGCCTTTGGCCTGATCCAACATTTGCGTCTCTTATGTTCTTATTGTCCACAAACTAAATAATTTTTGTAAGCCTTGTATAAACTATTTTATTGGGAGAGTAATTTTTACTCCAGAGTAAATATATATACACACAGAGAGAGAGAGAGAGAGAGAGAGAGAGAGAGAGAGAGAGAGACAGAGACAGACAGTGTATTAGTCTGAGCTGGGGGGGTTGGCTACAATTTCCAGGTGAGGGCTGGAGATCACTCAGAATTAAAACAGCTCTGCAGATGTCAGAGATCAGCTCCCCTGGAAAAAATGGCTTATTTGCAGGGTGGACTCTGTGTCATTATACCCTGCCGAGGTCTCTCCCCTCCTGCTTGGGTCCCCACTGCAGAGAAAAACTACTTTTCCTAAGTAGAGGCTGCCGGTGCGGGGGGAGATGGAAAGCTGAAGTCAGAGGGGCAAATAATGGTATGTTGATGTTTGGCTGGGAAGGAAATATGGTTACCACCTCCGGGTTGGTAAATTTCTGGAGAATTGAGGGGTGGAGCCTGGATAGGATGGGGGTTTGAGGAAGGGTGGGACCTCAGACAAGTACAATGCCATAGACTCTACCCTCCAAACCAGACATTTCCTCCTGGCAAACCATTGTTGCTAATCTCCAGGGAAGGGCTGGAGATCACTCAGAATTACAATTGCTCTTCAGATGGCAGAGAACAGTTCCCCTGGAGAAAATGGTAAGCTCTGTGTCATTATATCCTGCTGAGGTCACCACAGCAAATTGATGCTGTGTGCTCAAGGCCAGGGCACCCGCCCAGAGCCTCTTTCTAGAGCTTGTTGTATTTATTTCCAAAATGGGCCTTATTCCTAGAAGTTTAATAATTAGGATGGGTACAAGGAACAATCCCTTAGGGAGCAATCCAAATCAGGCTTACTTGGAAATATCTCATTTTATTCAGAGGGGCTTACTCACTAGAAAGGAGATTTCAGGACTGCAACCTAAGCCAAGGTCCTTTTACTTATTTTACATTAATGTATCAATGACTAATAGCTGTTAAAACATTGTGCTGCCTTTCCACCCAATTAGCATCCCCAAGCTGGTGAACATCAAAACATTAAACATGAAGGCATTAAAACAGCATTTAAAATAAAGTGTATATAAAATACTTAATTCAATAAAAAATAACCACACACATAACACAACCAGGGAGGTGGGCCTATAGTGGTTAGTAGGGAAATGTCAAACAAAACAAAACAAAAGGCTTCACCCACTGGCAGAAGATGATGATAGAGGGAGTTAAAACAGATCACTGAGATCAACACTCCCTATACCTAAAAATCCATAATAATTGAAATTAATGTTTCAGTATCCTTGGACCAGAGTACTGTGAACTAAATCAAACACTGGCTGAGCAACTTCAAAATGAGTAAACAAGCAAACAAAAAAAAGAAAAAGAATGATCTTGGGTGTCAGGATTGCATCATGCTGAGACAGAACAAGCTTGAACAGAATCTTGATAAGGTGGAACTGATTCTGCCTGGAAAAGCCGGTGATTTAGAGAGAATTATGCTGCATATTTTGGATGTGCTCAGTCTTGCAAAACCTATAGAAAGTTTGGGACTATTACTTGTTCTAGAGAACAATCCTCATTTGCAAGTAAGTTCCATTTTATTCAGTTTATTCCCAAGGAAATGTTTTTAGGATTGCAATCCTAGTCTTGTTGTTGGAGAATTAGGTTAGTACGGTGAGTAAAGGTTTACTTATCCAGTTTGATAAGCCACTTTGGTGTAGTGGTTAAGTGTGTGAACTCTAATCTGGGAGAACCGGGTTTGATTCCCCACTCCTCCACTTGTACCTGGCTGGATGACCTTGGGCAAGCCGTAGTTCTGATAAGCGCTGTTCTTGAAAAAGAGCAGTTTCTGTCAAGAGCTCTCTCAGCCCCTGTTGTGGGGAGGGGAAAGGAAAGGAGTTTGTAAGCCACTCTGAGACACCTTTGGGTAGTGAAGGCTGGGGTAGATATCCAATCTCTTCTTTTTCATCTTTCCTTTTAGACTTCGCTGATCTGTCCATTCTGTTCCATGCTACTGTAACTTCTAAGTTTGTTTCTGTCACAGGCTGTCCCTAAAGACAGGTAAACACAAAAAACACCGTGTTGAAAAAATACACACAATATTCACATGCACATAGCTAAATATATTTGATTTATATATACAACATCAACTCTAGTGTTTTGTAAACACTTTCAAACTACAACATCAACATTTCAAACATTTTCAAACTAAATTACATAACACGAAGAGTCCATAATCGCAGAAACCCACTCCAGTATAAACTGTCTTCTTCCTGATGGAGGATAGATACCAATGTACAGTAATGTGTACCAAACAATGCAGCAACCTATTGTACATTTCCCAAGTGACGATCCATCAGGTAAAGCTAGCAGGCAGCTTGTATTTCTCACTGTGAGATTCAGCTTAGCCAGGAAGCCCAGTAGATGTATTTTCCCATGAGGTGATTCAGCTAGCAAGCAAGTCTAGCAACACGCCTCCCGGGCATAACCTGCGTGTTTCAAACAAATCTTCTTCAGAACCAGAACAGCCATGTTTACATTATCTGACTTATGCAGGGGTAAATTCAAGAGCTGTGGTTCCAGGAAAGTTTATATGCCTGAAAGTGCGACCAAGGTGCTGACTAAGCTTTTACTACATGTTCTAGCCTACTGCCTATTTTGGACTGTATTACTTCCTAGCCTGATCCCACCATCCCTCGATAGATAAATGTCATAAAGAGAACAATGATGTGACAAGAACATAAGAACAACCCTGCTGGATCAGACCAGTGGTCCATCTAGTCTAGCATCCTGCCTCAAACCGTAGTCAAGCAGTTATTTTGGAGGGCCAACAACAGGATATTGAGGCCATGACTGGATGGTTACAACACAGCTGACTGAAACGGAATCCAACAGATGGACGCCCCATATCAGAGTCAGGGGGGATGGGGTCAGGAATCTAACTCCCAGGCCTCTATGGGCACTATTAGTGCTGGCACTGAGGGTGAGGAGTCTTGGGGTGATTCTGGATGCCTCGCTTTCCATGGAGGCCCAGGTCTTTGCCATTGCCAGATTGGCCATTTATCATCTTAGGCTGGCCAGGCAATTGGTTCCCTAACTTATCCCCCAGGACTTAGCTACCGTGATCCATATGATTGTCACTTCCAGATTGGATTACTGTAACTTGCTATACGCAGGGCTGCCCTTGACCCTGACCTGGAAACTGCAGCAAGTGCAGACTGTGGCAGCATGACTGATGATGGCGATGCCTCCATGGATGCACATTCAGCTGGTGCTCCATGAACTGCACTGGCTGCCGACAGAGTACCAGATCTGGTTCAAGGTGATGGTTCTAACCTTTAAAGCCCTAGGCATCCACGGACCTTCATATCTTCAGGACTGTCTCTCCCAATATGTGCCCCACAGGGCCTTGCACTCTGCAGATCAACATCTTCTGGTGGTCCCCAGCCCAAAGGATGTCTGTTTACCCTCAATCAGAGCCAGGGCTTTCTCTTCTTTGGCCCCAGCTTGGTGGAACATGCTCCCATTTGAGATCAGGGCCCTGAGGAACCTGCTACAATTCTGCAGGGCCTGTAAAATGGAGCTGTTCTGCCAGACCTTCTGCAAGCAGGGTTAGGGTGTGTAACACAAGTGAATTCAGCAAATGTAGTGACTGTAATATACAATAAATAGGGTTAAAATAATACCACAACATTAAAACAATCTAAAAACAGTCTTGGTTAGGGCATCAGATGAATCCCAATATAATGCTAACGGGCTGATAGGAATGTCTTCAGTTGTTTTTGCTGTTGATTTCTCTGGACCTGTCACACACTGTCAGCCAACCCAACCTCATAGGATTATTACAAGGGTAAAATGGAGGAAAGGGAAATGATGTAAGCAGCTTCGGGACCCTGTGGGGATAATGGACAGTATAAATGAATTTTTAAAAATTGAAAGGTATATATTTAGTACATGTTATCTCTCTTTCTTACCGGAGTTCATGGCATACATAAAGCTCTTCTCTATTCCATTTTATCTTCACATCAACTGATATAGGTTAGGCCAACAGAGAATGAATGGCCCAAGTTCATGCAGTAACTTTTGTAGCTGAATGGGAATTTTCTTTCCAGTCCCAGTCCAAGACTCTAAGCACTACACTTGCTATCTATCCAGATAGAGAAAGAGGTTGATTGATATAGTTAGGCAGAAAATTCAGCAAATAACTTTAAATTCTTGTAACAGGTGCTAAAAGAGCTAGAATATAATATTAAGAAGAATGTAAGTATGGCAAAGTAGAGTATAACCATCAAAATAAGAGCAGGTCTTCTATAGAAACAGTGCAAAAGAAGATACAGTATAAAAGGAAAGATGCAAACTCAGGGTTGAATCCAGCTAGCTTTTTCACTCAATCTCACCCAACTGTTCTTTACTACAAGTGCTGTCCCACATGGCTTTTGTCCATGCAGGTCCCAGGATCCTCAGCATAGCTAGAACTGTCAAAGAGGACTTTTCTTCCCCTTTTCACTAGCAGAAATGTGGGTTGGATCCAATCCATGTACTAAAGTAGGATTTAAAAAATTGTTTGTTAAATGGCATACACAGAATGATATATTGACACTCCAGATTCAGTATTCATTTTGGACCTTCCCCAGATTTGTACAAAAAAACTTCTCAATATGGTTACATTCCATTGCAGAGTATGGATTGTTTCATGTCCTGCAGTGGAATGTTACCATACTGAGAAGAACGTTTGTATGAAATAGACTATAAAACAAATATCTCACAGAAAGAAATCCTTCTGAAAAACAAACTTATGAAAACAGAATTACAGAATACATATGGATATAAAGCTTAGACGGGATAAAACGGAAGACAGGAAACTGGAGATTTTTGAAGTGCGCAGTTGGAGAAAATGCATAAAATGAGTTGGATTGAATGGAAAGCCATTGAAAAAATGATGGACAAGACTGGAGAGAGATGAAAACTGAAGCCACATGTGAAGAAGGATGATTCAGATCTGATGGGGTGCATTTTTTAAAAAATCAGCATGATTTCAAGATACAAAACAAACAGATAACCTGCATGTAATTCCATAAAGCCAATTAAAGATGGGGAAAATGTGGCAAGGGAAACAGGCATGCCGAAGACACAACCAAAATTGCTTGAACACAAGAAGAGTGGTGAATTGAGAATAGTCACAGTCCAGCCTGAGAGAATGAAGCACATGACAGCCATGCATTTTCCAAGATACAGACAAGAGAGTTCTTCTTATAGCAAAGTAAAATGTCTGTGTTTTATCTTCCATCCAAAACTCAACGGATGATAGCTGATCTATTGTAAATGCAAAATTAGTTCTAACTGAAATCAGTGACACCTGGAAATTTATAAGCCAAAACTGTAGGATAAGGTAGTTCAAAAATACTTCTTCTTCTTTCGCCTCTACTTCTGAATTCTGAAACCAGACTGAGTAGCCAATCAAAATTTATATAGGCTGGGACACTCAATGTTTCTGAAGCACTAATGGCATAATCAAGGAATTGGGGGGGGGGGGTTTTCAAAGCATATGGAAAGCATGCCTCTAACAGACATTTGCAGCCACACTTGTGGTCAGGAACAGGAGGGGAAAGGCCCAGTGCCTGGGAAATTGTCAATGCAAAAGTACAAATCATTGCCTGGATTTGGGGCCAGAATTCCTATGGCTTTTAAAATTATGTTAATGTTATTTTTAATGGATCTCTGTTTACAACCTCTTGTATTATTTCTAGTTTGTTTTGCAGATGACACCAAATTATTTATTAAGACAAAAATGGATTGAGAAGAGCTCCAAGAGGATCTCTTCAAACTGTGGGAATGAGCATTACAATAGCAAATGAGATTCAATGTGAGCAAGTGTAAAGTGATGCATATTGGGGAAAATAAACTTCACGTCCACACTGACGAAATCTGAGCTGGCAGCAAGAGAACAAGTAAGAGACCTTGGGGTGGTAGTGGATGGGGATGGGCACGAACTGGCTGATGAACTAAATCTCATCACAAATTTTGGCCTGTTCGGGGTTCACAAACCAAAGTTCGTTAACTGAAGAACTGTGATAAGCTACCATGAATTTTGGCTCAATTCATGGTTGGCTCTTCATGAGAAACAGCTGAGCAGCTGGGAGTTCCTTGCCATTCAACTGTTTGGTTTAAATGACAGAGGCACTTTGAGGGGGAGCAGAACTGGAGGGTTAAATGGAGCTATTTAACCCTCCAGTTTTGAACTGGAGGGTTTAAATGGCTCAGAACCATTTAAACCACAGTTTTTTTCACCCAGCCACTTTCACGGGAGCAAAAAACCCAGGGGTTTAAACTTTAAATGGCTCACAAACCTATATGAACAGTTTGGTTCAGGAACCAGCATATCTTTTTGGTTTGGTTTGTGGTTTAGTTCATGGTTCAGCCACGAACCATGACAAAGGCTGTGACCAGGTCACCACTGCTGCCACCATTAGCACTGCGGTTCTACCACTACTTCCAGAGTGCAGCTCAAACAGCTAGGCTTAGTGCGAGCAAATAGAGGCTTGTGGGCTCACGGACACCTCTGCCACCTTTAAGCAGTCCTATCAGTTATTAATTAATGTGATGCAGCCACTCTCTTCCCAATTCTGACACTGTTATCTCTCACCCATCCTCTGAAACATTTCACAAACAGTACATATACTCACCCACGTGGCTCAATATGCATTCATTCATGCTCTGGCTGTGTACATGGTTCTTCCCTGTCCCCTCTCATTCTCAGAATGAGACTGAGATGGACTGACTGGTCCAAGTTCATCCAGTGAGCATTGTTGTAGAGCAGAGACGTGAAACCTGGTTTTCCAGACCCCAGTTCAGTCTCCTAACCACTATAGCATATTGGCTCTTCATGGGAAACTGCTGTAGCTGGGCGAATCCCTCATAATAAAAAGATGGGTTCTTCATTCTGAATGTTAAGAGACACAGGTCAATAGGACTCTCTTACCAAAAGAGACACTTACCCTTTTTATTTGTAAAGAGAAAACAGAAGGGTTGCATCAGTCACAGAGATAAAAATAAACAAAAGAGCTGGTGGTGCAGTGAAGAAAAATATTTATTGCTCAGGTAAAGAAATTCCCTCAGTGTTCCATACAGAGCATCTTCAGGTGAATCTGTAATGTAATACACAGTTATAAATGCTGAATTCCCATCAAAGTTATTACATTACCAAAATGCAAGATATATTTAAAATTAACAGTTAGATATTATTCCATTCTTATGATTGTACATAAAGCAGAGAAAGAAAAATTCTCTGATGGCAAAAAGAGATAAGATAACAGACCTCCTGCAAAGTTCTCCACCCTGCACTTGTACATTAACTGGCTTATTTTAAACTATTGATATGCCCACTTTTCTCCCAGGCATGAAAAGAAGGAAGCAGAAGGGTGCTTACTGTCCCCAACCCCCAAACATCTGGAGAAGAGCATTTGAAAGAAATTGTACACGTGTTTTATGTGCAACTGGGATCCTCCCTGTTACAGCAGTTACAAGGCATAGACATGTATGCTTTCTTATAAAAAAAAATTGTATAGATAATATACCCTTTCATGCAGATGGGGCTCCCAGTAGGCTAGATCTCTCTCCCTTTTGAGTGCATAGAATTGTACTTGCTTTGAACAACAAAGTGGGGCTTGTGTGCAGTCGTAATGATTGCTCTTACAAAACAGCACAAACCATCTATCACATTTGGTTGGACTAGATGACCCTGGAGGTCCCTTCCAACTCTATGATTCTATGATTTTTTGGTGGGGTCAAATTAATACTTATTTTAAAGAGATTTGCCAATGAGGCCATCCTGTCTTGGTTGTCTTGCCAGGTCAGCTGTTTTACCCTGATGTCCTCTGATACCTGACATCCTTTATCTGGTATACGATGACCTCTGATGTCTTTTAAACTTTGATCTCCGGGTACACTCCATCATTGCACCCGTCCCTCCCCTCTCAAGATCTAATACTGGCATTATTTGCTGAACTAGGCCTCTTGTGACCACTGTTCCCTCTAAGCTGAGTTAGTGTGAGCTAGATCACAGTTTTTTAGCCTCCAGCTCACAGATTTTTGCCTTAGCTCAGGAAGGAGGGTGCCAGAGCAAACTAATGTATGCAGCAGCCCAATCACTCACTCACAGCTTTAATGCCTGTAGCTCACAAAGCGGAATTTTTGCTCACAAGACTCCACAGCTTAGAGGGAACATTGCTTGTGACCGGTGACCTTTTGATGCCCATGAAATGCAAAGACTAGGCAAGCTCTCTGACCTGCCCACATCCGAAATAAACTTTGTAGGCAGCACAGTTTCCAAGTCCAACATTCATCTTTAATGGCATCATAACAATACGAACTTGAGAAAACTTTGCAGAGGAGGTTTTGGGTTTTTTCCCCCCTCTCACCTCTTTTGTCCTCTCCTGAGACTGCAGGAGCTGCTTAGAATTTACAAATAGCAATTGTTTGTAAATTGCCGAGTGTGTTATTTTTCATGA
The DNA here is from genome assembly GCF_001447785.1 of Gekko japonicus. Lineage (NCBI taxonomy): Eukaryota > Metazoa > Chordata > Lepidosauria > Squamata > Gekkonidae > Gekko > Gekko japonicus. The sequence goes on along the minus strand of NW_015172112.1, from coordinate 71,172 downwards.
GGGCTAGGGTTAGGGGTTTACTGTTTGCTATTCATACAGAAGTTATATAATGTTTAATTCATGCTTTTTAAGAAAGGAAAATCATTAGGTTTTGTTAAAGGCAGTTATGAGAAATGAGAAGTCACTTTTTTAAAATGTCAAAGTCGTGCTCACTGTACACCGCTCTGTTGCTTGTAGGTATTTTTCCCCCATAAGGTGGTAAAAGCAAATACTGCAGTATCTTGCCTTCTGCAATATTGGAACTGGCATTAGGAATAGCAATCAGGAAGTGTCTCAGGTGTGTGTGTGTGTTGTGTGTGCATGCAAATGAAAGAGCTGTTTGTTATTTGACATGACCCAAGCCTGACTCAGCCCTTTTGGCAATTCATTCCACCACACAGGCACATACATGATGGCTCGTACAGTTCAGCTGGATCCCATGCATGTTTGCCTTGAAGTTAACAGACTTTAAAGGGATTTTCCCTCAAATGTGTACCCAGGCCTGTGGTGTTCTCACACATGAAACTTAGAGGCTTTTTCTTTTGGTTTGTAATGCAAATGTTAAACCTGCAAGGGCCAAAAATGCTTATTTGCATTACAAATGCCTCTAGTCAGCTATTCCTTGCACATTAACAATGATTGGATGTTAACATATATAATGCGGAAGAACCTAAAAGGCTCTTTGAGCCTAACATGGAAATGCTCTTTGGAGGCAAATACACAAGAATTGCAATTGACTCCAAAGCTCATTTCTCCAGTTCTTGCCAACTAACTGCAAAAGAAAGACCCCCAAATAGGATACTGTGACAAAGGCTAGCACAAGCCAGACATTTCTTGTGGCCTGTGAAGCCACCTCTCAGCTAAATCATCATGTTTATTTGCCTTGTTTTTGGCCTGTTCTGCATATGCACTTTACCTTGGATATACAATTGTGTTACAATGTTTCTGATTTTTTATTCTGCAACTCGTTTTCTCCATATTGGGTCAATGTCAGAATTTTGTCGGCTTTTTTTGCATTTTTTCCAGAGTACTTATAGAGCGATCTTTTTTCTAACCAATTGCAAGTTGGCTTGATTCCATGTGCAAAACGCTTGAATCGTTATTTTTCACAGCAGTGATCTATGCCTCCTTTAAACGTCCTCCTTTGTATCCATGCCCCCTTCTAACTTTTCCATCCCCCTTCCCCTTCTGGCACGCTATACAATGACATCGCTGACGTCTGCTGCCCTCAAATTTTAAAACTGGATTATGAACCTGTGTGAACAGAAAAAACAACAAATTTAAAGCAGGAAATAGTGTGGGGAAAAGGACAAGTGTGGAGTGCTCTATTCCAAGCTGATTCCAAAACATGGCGATTGACCATACAGAAAATGAGGAGTAAGGTCAGTATGTGGAACAGGCCTTTTACTCATCTGACTCATCCCAATCTGCGTACTTTGGGTGGGGAACATAGTCTTCCCCACCTCTGTACAGGATACTACCCCCACGCCTGTCCAGGAATGAGGGGAGAACTCCTGCCTTTTCACAATACAATACAACCATGCCCAGCTCCAACACCTCCTTAGAGATGCACTCTTAAGATTTAATGGTAGCACAGCCAGCTAGGCACAAGGAATATAGGCTTAGAGTCCAGTTACTCATCAGCAGACAGCATTTATGAACAAGAAATAGTTTTATTTATCACAGAACTTAACACAGACTACAGGAAGTACTGAAAACAATAAAATCCTATGGCTCTTGGCCCTGACTAGACATTAGAGACATACATAATTACCAGGATGATCCATAGGCAAAATGTCCCAGTACAAAGTCCAGTGGGATAATCCCAGTATCTTGAGAAACAAGAGTTCCATCTTTGCAAGCACATGGTCAGCTCACAAAAGAATCCTTTGTCCTGTCTCACCCCATGGCAGACAGCATGTCCGGTTACATCCACAGAACAGAGAGAGAGAGCCAAAAAAGTGAGCTTCTCTCTAAGAGTAAGCCAATTTGAACTCCAATCTCATTATAGCCGGCTCTGGCCAGCAGCCAATTACAATGAGACAGGTACTTTGGTTGTCACTCTTGTAGCTACTACCCAAAGATAAAATACAAATTATTTTGGTGGTGTGGTTGCCACTGAAAAGCAAAACAGAATGGTTGCTGAACTGCACAGTGGGCTAGTTCTGTGAACTACCTGGTTCAGTTTGATTCTAGCCTCAAGGAAAGCTGTTATTTTCAGTTACTCCCGGTAATGAACAAAGTTTGTAGAAGCAAACTACCATTTTGGTCTGTGAGCATAATAGTAGATATACAGTTTAAGAATGGGCAAGGAAAGTGCACCCATAGTCAGGGAGAGAATTGCTAACCTAGAAACAGATCTAGGATCTATTCTCACACCATATTATTATTTACAGAGTAACTTATGCATGTAGTGCTTTATAGTGTACAAAAAGACCAATCCCTGTCCTGATGAGCTTACAATCTAAAACTTGAGACATGGAAGGCAATATAGGAAGGTAGGGAAATGGAGGTAAGGATAAACAGGGGAAGAACATGCATTCACAAGTTACTTGTGTGCCACAGTTTATTTCTTGTGGGTTCTGTTCTTTCATGGAAATTAGAACACTATACCTATACACATGGTCTGATTTTAGGCCTTTTGTGGCTCAGTCTAAATTTAGCTAGAGATTGAAATATATATTGTCCAGTCATCCTCTGGTTACATCATCTTGCATATCCTTGAGTATGTGGAATACAATCATGTACATTTTAAAAAAAGGCATGACAATATTCTGAAGACCTTTCTCAAGAGGTTGAAAGGTAAGAAGAGAATTCATGTCTATAAATCAAAGACTGCTCCATCAGGATGTCTCTAGCACAAACAAAATATATTTGATTGGTACAAATCATTGACTATATTTTAGACAGTCAACAGTTATATTAATAAAATATATCTGCCTAGGAATATAATATTTAAGAGTAAAGATCAATTTAGGCTGTGATCATACGCACAATTAGACCCGACATAGGTGTGAATGCCAGGCAGATTTAAAGGGTGTGATCAGACAACAACATCTGGGAAGCGCCTTGCAGCTATCGGCAACCCATTCTGCTCTGCCGTAGAAGCTGAGTTAAAGGACACTGGGGAAAATCCAGTAGTAAACGGGTTGCAAGGGGCCACGGACGGACTTTCCCATGTCTGATAGCTCCAGCGTGCTCTCATGGTGTCAGGATGGTCTGATGAGGCCATCCCGACTCCATGCTGTTGTCCCCCCCCACTTCACAGTATGCGCATCATTGCAAACTCCATAGGGAGCCCTCGGTGCAGAGATGTGATTCATTGATTCCTCCTTTCAGCTCGGGGGGGGGACAGCATGAAAAAAATGTCTCACCAGCAGTTACACCTGATCACACACTGACAGACTGTGCCCGCAGCTTCAAAGGGAGGTGTGATTGTTCAACTATGGGTCAAATTCCTCCGGAGGAAATAGCCTCGCTTCCTCCCCCCATTTTTTCTGGCGCATATGACCACATCCTTATGGTGTTATCAAAAAACACCTTCTTCTAACCTTGCTAGATGTATTGTATGCATTTGGCCTAGAAGCAGAAATCTCGTTGGGTGTATCCATTCCTGTTTGCTGATGACACTCTACATTCACCATGCAACATATTTCCCTCTCTTTTTTCCTGCTTCATAAAACAATGGGAAACTTCAACTGCCCTGATATCACTTGGGAATCAAAGACCACTAAGCACAAATTTCCCAATAAATATCTGACATTCCTTCCTGACTACTTCTATTTTCACAAGGCAGTGAAAGAAACAGGGAAGCAGCTAATCTTGTACTGACACTAACCACAGGGAAAACTTAGTTAATGAGTTTAGTATTATTTTATTATTTATTATATTAGGCTTTTATAGCTCCCTCCCTTCAACTGGGCTCAGCATGGTGTACAACAGATTCCTATAAAAATACATATAAAACCATTAAATAGTCTAAAAATGCAATTCTAGAAATACCCAATACCCACATGGCACTGTAATACAATTCTAATTCCTAATTTACTTTACTATAACAGTGGGGGGAGGTGAAAGCAGTTAGTGAACCAAATGTCTATTGGCAACTGGTAACCATTAGACGGTTGATGTTAACCCATTGATGTTAAAACCATTGCTGTCCTCAACAATATACTTGGCAGAACATCTCTTTCTTACAGGAAATTCTAACAAATCCTGCAGGGCCATGATGTTAGTAGGCAGAGAGTTCCACCAACATGGTTGAGGAGAGTTGGATGCTCTTTGGGCTGGACTTCCAGTTGATGTTGATCACACGAGCGAAATGCTCTCTGGGGGACATAACAGGAGTTGGATGTAGGAGAGCTTTCAAGGAAAAGGAAGGGTGTGTGACTTAACAGCAGTCCATCTGCGCTGCATGTAGAAAGTCCCATGTTCAGTGCCCAGCATCTCCAATGAAAAGGATTAGGATCAGAGTCTGCCTGAGTCTCTGCCTGCGATTCTGTAGAGCTGCTCCCAATCTGAGTAGACAATACTGAGCTTCATAAGCCAATGGTCTGACCAATAGAAAACAGCTTAATGTGTTCAGCGCTGGAATTCTTGATCTTAGGGAATAAAGTGAGCATGGTCAAACTAGTACATTGAATTATTTTAAAAGTTAGAGAAATTCTTGGTAGGATTCCATGGCTTGATTATGTATCAGAGGAAGGGATCCAAAATTGATAGGACTTCCTGAAAAAGCGAAGGGGTATAGCCACAACAATACTAATGCCAAAAAACAGGAGCCATCTAAAGACTCTAATGAGACTCCAGAAAAAGTTAAGTAATCTGCTGAGAATAAGAAGGGACTTCTATAGCAAATGGGAAGAAGGACAGGTAACTAGAGATGTCTACAGACATATATTCAGGACTTGTAGGAACAGTGTCAGGAAAGTGATAGCTTATAATGAGTTGAGGCTGGCAAGGGGTGATGGGGGGGGGGGAACACCCAGACCTCTTTCAGATATGTTCAAAGTAAGGCAAAGTGGAAGGAAGCAATAGGCCTCCTGTTCCATGAGGATGTTGAAATATTAACAAGTGGTAAAGGAAGGCAGAACTGCTTGACTCTTATTTTCTACTCTCCAAAGAGGAACTGTTTGTAACCTCACAAAAGCAGTCTAAATTATTTCAACAAAACATTTGATACAGGTCCTTGTGGTAATTTGATTAGCAGAGTTTAATATGGGCTATGATAGTACGATAACATAGATTGACAGGCGGTTGGAGAATTGTGCTCAAAGACTACTTCAAGCATGCTGCAGAGCTCTGTCCTAAATCCAGTACTTGTCAAAGATTTTATCAATCACGTCAATGAAGGGTTGGAAGAAATCCTTACCAAATCAGGAGACAACACAAAACCTGGAGAACAGCGAAGGAAAACACTTCTGAAGGCAGAAATAACATTTAAAAATTACTTGGTGGTTTGTAAAGCTGGGTTGCAATTAACAACATGAAATTTAAGAGAGAGAACTAAAAAGTTCTGCATATAGGTGAAATGAATCAAATGCTTTTGAATTAATATAACAAATAACAAAACAAATTGGACTGTTAAACATTGTTTTCTTGTATGGAAAGTAAATTGTATTTTATGCACAGCAAAACAATATCAGATTTACTTCATGTTGTTACAGCTGTTCCAAAAGAGCTCAGCTAATTATTCCAGAAGAGTCTCCAACTTTAAGCTACACAGAGAAAATACACAAGCTTCAGAAATATGTAGGAAAACCTAGTTCAGTCCAAATCCTGTTTTATTTCAGGATTAGATATTTCTTCTTCCAACTAGCTCTAAAAGCATAAACATGTGCCTAGATTTTTGCTAGAGGATTCTGTCAGATGAAATCCCCTGGTATCAATAATGAAAGAAGAAATCTGGAAATGGATAAAAGTAGACTTTAGGGTTACAACATTCAGTGTTGTGTCAGCAGGAGGAGGGGGATCTCCTATACAACCAATTAGAATGAGGTCATGGACTTTGCAACAAGGCCAGGCAAAAACATTTATCATCCACAGGGGGAAAAACTGATAATAAGCAGTACTTGCTGTTTTCAAGATGGAAAGAGAATGTAACAAATAAGGCGATTTTCATAATAAACACTAAACCCCCCCCCCCACTTTTCTGTTAGACTGACATAGGTCCTACAAGATCGGTAGAATAAGCTTCCTCTACCCAAGGAAGGCTTTTTTCTCTGGGGCAAGGCTTTTCTCTTTAGGAGAAAGATGATGTAGCATCCAAGCTCTTCTTCTACAATTTCAATAACTACTTCTAAATATAGGTGAATTTTCTACTTTTGCTCTCCAAATTCTGAATGAGAATTTGCACATTGAAAATTAGAATTTGTGAAGTTTTATAACTATTTGTATTTGTTTTGTTTAGAATCTGACCAGTTTCAAATATGATCTCTTCTCAGCACACATTTGTCAAAACCTAATTATCTATCAAGTACTGTAGACATAAGTATTATTACCTTCCAACAATCAAATACTATTAAATATGAAATACTATTTCAAGATAATCATTATATACTGTTACATATGATCTACCAAGAAGTTTTCAAATCATTTCCCAAGAACCATGATTTCTTTGGAAATGTATCAATCAAATCTCAAATGTCAGACAAACTTCCTAAAAAGGTGAAATCTCACATAAAATAATACTTGACATTTATTTATAGAGAGAGCAGCTGGCCTAATACCACCTAGAGAATTCATGGCATAAATAAGACTTGAATTGGGGTTTTTTGTGGACTGCAGTTCATTATCTTAACTGCTATGCAGTTGAAAAAAAGAAAGTCATAGACCTTTAAGAAAAGAGGCAGTAACAACATAAACAAGAAGAGCAATCTAACCAAAAGGTACTTTGGAAAAAAAATGCCTTCACCTGGTATCTAATGGACAGACAGTAAAGACAGTGCCAGGAGAATCTCTCAGAGAAAACTATCCCACAGTTGTGGATGATACCATTCGATTCAACGCAGTTGTAGGCTGACTGATTTGCTTCTTGTTCATTTCTATGGCTGGGGGTTGAGCAGCATACACTGACAATGGAAGAGGAAGGAATGCAGGAATTCCATCAGTCTGTGTACAAACGTGCATGTGTGTAATATTTCCGATTTTACTGTGCTACACTGTGCTGTTTGAATACATGAAAAGTAACCCAACAAACTGGTTCAAACTGATAGATTAAAAACAGCTCCATATTCACAAGCAATAGACATGAGTGGAACCAATGATTGTTCAAGTATCCCTAGTATCTACACTGGAACCAATGATTGCTCAAGTATCCCTAGTATCTACACTGGAACCAATGATTGTTCAAGTATCCCTAGTATCTACACACAGAGTATAAAAATGCATATATTAATGTATTATTACTGGTTGTTGTTGAAGGAAAATGCATTAGCTAGTGAGATTCAAACATACATCTCAACATTCAGCAGTCTAACTGTACTGTACTGTACTATACACCATGGAGTTCAAAACGTATTATACCATCATGATTAATCAATATACTGTATGCTACAATGTAGATGCTTCATGTTTCATTCTTTGCCTGCAGAGTCCTGGGAGGACTTGTAATCATACAACAAAAAACACTGCATACAAGTGCTTTTATCAGTGCAGTTGAATTTATTGCAAGATTCTCTAGCACTTTCATAATATTTTGCAGCATTAGAACATTTCTTGGCTGCTTTGTGGGAAAACAGAATATTAAAAATGTTAATTGTACCAGGAAGCAGGATCATGCATTGCTATGGGGATATTCTTTTTCTAAGCAAGAATGTGTTTCTGTTCAGATGCTTCCCCCTGCCCCCATCTACTGCCACAAATGTCTACACAAATTGTTTTGATCCTTAAAGTTACAACATGGACTCATCAGCTGCTTTTTTGCTTCTGTATAATTCCTGCCAGGTGTTTAAGGAACCATTTACATTCTTATTAAAGCTGAAAGATTTACATTGCAATCCAAAACAGTTGCACCCTTCTAAGCCCATTGATTTAATGAGCTTAGAAGAGCTGGAGTTTCAATAGCCACTTGCCAATCAATACACTGGCTTAACTGAATATAGCAGGTATGTCCAACAGGTAGATCACGATCTACCCGTAGATTGCGGAGGGGTTAGAGGTAGATCACCAGCCCCACTTGGAAAGGTGTTTGGGGTTTTCTGATGATTGTTTGGTGGTATTTGATTATTGGTGCCAGTATGATGAATTCTTATTTTTATTTTTAGAACTGCATGTGTGGTTTTGGCATCATCCAGAGGTCCTGTTGATCTTTAATACTTAGGGACAGTGACAGTTTTGGACCAGATTCAGCCACTGTTTATACTAACCTAGCACCCCAGCCACCCCTCTATAATGAAGATGAGTGTTCCAAAGAAGAGCAAAACCTACCACTTTCATGATGAATGGGAAATGGACTACTTCTTCATCATGGTGAAAGACAAGTGTTGTTGTCTACTTTGTAACTTGCCCAAAAAGGGTAATCTGGAACATCATTATAGGGCTCTGCATAGCAATAAGTTTGATGGTGATTTTCCACCCAAAAGTGAAATTCGTAAACTGAAGCTCAAAGAACTTAAATCGAAATTGGCTACTCAGCTACAGTTGATGGCGAAGCCAAGGTCACATTTGGTCAATGCAACCATGGCATCCTTCAAGGTCAGCAACCTGATCACAAAGAAATACAAACCTTTCAATGACAGAAGGTGCATTATAAATGTGGGGGCAGTGAAACTCAACTTTAGTGGGTTAAAATCTTATTTGAAACTAATTTGCAACTTTATTTTCATGGTGGTAGATCACCGGTACTTTTGGCCGGAAAAAATAGATCACTACCTGTTCGAAGTTGGACATGCCTGTCATAGGACAATATAACCACTAATTCAAAACAATGGCCATAGAACCTATTTAAAAATAGTGTATTGGCCCTCCTGGCTTGCCATACTAGAAAGTACTGAAAGTCAGACTTTTAGCACGAACATTTACACTTTCAGCTTTCAGTTATTTTTAGCTCTTGCTAATAGTCAGTTCACATCAAGGTATTCTCCTGGTGAACCTTTGTCGTTAAAGTTCCTGTTGGTTATTTGCCTTCTGTGTTCCATGACAGATAACAAAAAGTTATTCAATATTAATTTTATACTAATTCTACAATAATAGAAAACAGTAAAAGTAGTGAAATAATAGAAAAATGGGAACATCTGCCCAACATTGTACAAACAAACCTGCTAGTTGTCCAACAGCAGCATGAAATAAAGCCCATTAGACCTCTTCACATTTTTTCCTTCCAATGGAGGATGAGCCCTGTGGGCGTTCAGTGCCTAAGGCACTGATTCAGCTCTAACACTGACCAATTGGTAACATCAGAATGCTGGGTTAGGAAACCTATTTATAATCCCTTCTTTTGCCAGTATGTCAGTGTCTAAGACTATTGTGGTTCTTGTATCATGACTCATTTTGGCTTCCTGAGTCTAAATAAAAATAGTTTAAGAATAAATAAATAAAAGTTCTTAAAAGAAGTGAAAGAGTAGGCACAATCACACAAAGAAAAGAGAAAATGAAAGGTCCACATCGGCAAGGAATTCAGCAATGTGCAAAGCAAGGGTTAAACTATAATCTTTCCCGAGCAGCTGATTTCAGAGCTAAGATTTATACCATCTACTTCCAAACACCCAAAGTTATGAAAGAGGTCTCAGAAAAGATGCATGTGTTTTTGGGTTGTGACCTCTAAGTAAGCCAGTCCAAGATATAACACTGCAACGGCCTCCAGCTTTTCCTTAAAAAAGAAGTGTATTCTTTCCTCCCCAAAAAGGCCAGCCTAAATGTAGGAGGGGGGAACCTGAATCGATCCAAATCCTCTGTGAAGCTGCTACACTTTTGAAAAGTGAAAGAAGTCAGGCTAAAGGTATTGTAAGGACAAAAAGTGTCTATACAGAGAGCTAAGATATGATACAAGAGGACAAGGTGTGATACCAAGTGATGCTGTAGTAAGCTAAAGCTTATGGTAGCTGAAGTAAAGCTGATGTGTTGTGAGAACTGAGAAAGCCTTGTCCCGGTATACCTATTCTGCCAATAATCTGAAGGGACAGAAACCATTATTCTCCTCCGCAATTTTCTTTTCCCCAATAAAATTTCTATTTCCTGCAAGTTGCAGAGTCTCATTGCTCCGCTACCTGATGTCAGCCAGTGGTCAAGACCCAATGAAATGATGAGTCGCAGCAGCATATTTATGCCTGCTTAGTCTTCATGAGGTTAATCAAGCTGAACCACTTATAAAAATGTGTCTTTCTTCTAATTCAGATCCATCTGTCAATGTTGTGTTGAGGTTGATGCAGTTCAAGAATGACATGTTTGGAAATACAGGACTTGCAGTGGGTTTCCTGTGAGTAGGGTATTGGTTGTTGTTGGTGGTGGTGGTGGAGAAATAATATTTACATTTAATACAGAGGCTTCTGTGAGGCAGTGCAAGCTATGAATAACAAAATTATCTAAAGCTGCCCTTTGCAAATAAGGAAGGCAGCCCCCTTTGAAAGTGAACACTCTGAACAGAATTCTTTCCATGAAATCAAAAGACCATAGGGAGGCAGCAAGAATTTTTCACACAAAAAACATAGAGCTTCAATGTGCATTTTTCCAACAGAAGTCAACATGCAACACTAGTAAGAAGTTAACAAGTTTCTAAACCCCAGGTGTCCAAATTACTAGAACTTACACAGAAAGACTTCTCAAAACTAACTCAGCTTGGGGGGAAATCTGTATATATCACACACATTAAATCTACTCTTATTTGGACGATGAGTCAAGTATTTGATTAACTCTGGGGGAAAATACCTCACATGAGGTATGTGTGAAACTTACAGGTGGAATTCCACTTCACCTTTGTTTATTCACCCTGATTATTTGTGTGGATAATCTATCCATGTGAATGTTGGCCAGTTCTGTTTGAGTTGCTGTCTCTGTAATTCTAGGAATTATTCATATTGCTGAAAAGACAAAGGGTGGTGTCAGATCAATTTCAGAGACACTGTGATTTTTTCAATAAAGATTGTTTGGAGTTTTTGACCCATGATCAGCTGTGTTGGTCTCCATCTGGTAGCATGAATGGGCATTGCTACATAGCTTAGTGAGGCTAAAAATGGATCCTGTAGTTTCAAATTTTGCTTTGCTATTTGTACAGTTCTTTCTGCTTCCCCATTGACTTCCGGGTAATAGGGGCTAACTGTAACATGGTTGAAATTATATTTCCCTGCAAACGGAGCACACTCTCTCCCTGCAAACTGTAAGGCATTATCTATCAGAAGTTCATCAAGACATTCCCCAACTTCTTTGGGTCAGAACTAAACCCATTCAGTGCATGCGTACAGGTCCCTGCTTTGCATGCTGAAAGATTGGTTTTAAAGTTCATGGTGGTGCCTCTGGGCTGGCTGTGGCTATTCCTTGTCCCTTAGGAATGTTGAAGAAATGGTGGCTTTTTTGCACTGCCTCTGGGAGCTCTTTTAAGCCTTTATCAATTCTGGATTTCATATCATTTGTACTGCCCCTGGGAGGGGAAGTTTACTTTCCATCAAAAATTCCTGGGATAAATCTTTGCCTAACATGCCCACTACAAGTCTCCTTAATAGCGTCATTTTTATGGCTTCCAGACTCTCAGTCATCAGCTTTCTCATGTAGCCATCTTATGTATACTTCTGCAGATTCCCCTGGCTTCTGGTTTTGTTGTTGAAAGCAGGCTCTTTCATGCGAATTTCCAAATAGAACAGCTTTCCTCACTGGGTTCCTTTATGGTATAGTTTCTACTTCACACTTCCTGTTTGGACTTCTGGCTCCTCCCCACTTCCTTGGGCCTAGTAGAGGTTCACATGTCACTACAGATGGCTTTGTGTATTCAGTTTTACATGCACTCACATTGCATCATAGGGGTTGAAGTCTACTTTCAGCAGAAATGCATAGGGTTGCCAGGTCTGGGTTGGAAAATACCTGGAGACTTTGGGGGTGGATCCAGGAGATGGCAGGGTTTGAGGCGGGGAGGGGCCTCAGCATGATACAATGCTATAGATTCCACCCTTCGAAGCAGCCATTTTCTCCAGGGGAGCTGATCTCTGTCAGCTGGAGATCAATTGTAAAAGCGGGAGATTCCCAGGCCCCACTTGGAGGCTGGAAACCCTAGAAATGCACGTGGCTTTATGCAAAGGTGATGCAAGCATGCATAGCACCTGTAAATAGGGTTTGTAACTTAATTTGTTGAAAAAAACATGGAAAACCTAGAATCATAGACTTGGGACCTCCAGGGTCATCTAGTCCAGCCTCCTGCACAATGCATGGAATTCCCAAATACCTCCCCCCCATACCCTTGCTCCATGCCCAGAAGATGGCAAAAACCTCCAGGATCCCTGTTCAAACTGGCCTGGAGAAAAGTTGCTGTTTGACCCGAAAGTGGCAATCAGCATTTCCCTGGGTGTGTATGAAAGGGCCATGAGAACTAAACACTAATGCAGCCCTTCCTGCCCTCCCTCTCATGATCTGCCTAAGTTCACAGAATCAGCACTGCTGTCAGATGGCCATCTAGCCTCTACTTAAAAACCTCCAATGAAGGAGAGCCCACCACTCTAACTGTCAGGAAGTTCTTCCTAATGTTTAGCCAAAAACTCTTTTCATTTAATTTCAACCCATTGGTTCTGGTCTGACCTTCTGGGGCAACAGAAAACAACTCCGCACCATCCTCTATACGACAGTCCTTCAAGTACTTTAAGATGTTTATCATATCACCTCTCAGTCATCTCCTCTCCAGGCTAAACATACCCAGCTCCTTCAGCCTTTCCTCATAGGACTTGGTCTCCTTGTTAGTAAAGTCCTTGTTAGTAAACAGGTGCATTTGGGCACGACCATACGCACAATTAGACCTGCCATAGGTGCGAATGCCAGGTGGATTTAAAGGGCATGATCAGACATCAACATCTGGGAAGTGCCCCGCAGCTGTCGGCAACCCGTTCTGCTCTGCCGCAGAAGTGGAGTAAAAAGACACTGTTCACAGTTTGCGCAGCTTCCCTGGAATCTGCTAGAAGTATGATATAGAACTGTCATCTGCATATTGGTGGCAATTTAGCTCAAATCTCCAGATGACCTCTCCCATCAACTTTACATAGATATTAAAAAGCATGGCTGACAAGAAAAAATCTTGTGGGGTCCTGTAAGCCAGAGGCCAAGGGACAGAGAGCATCAGTCCACCAGCATTGCATTCTGAAACCTACCCTCAAGGTGAGACAAAACCATCACAGAACAGTGCTTCCCAGTTCCAACCACAAAAGTTGGTCCAGAAGGATAACACAATCAATGGTATCAAACACAGCAGAGAGGTCACACTCCTCCATTCATCTTCTAGCATATGTTGTCCATTAGGACATCCAAGGCCATTTTAGTTCTATGACCAGGCCTGAAAACAGAATGCAATGTGTCCAAACAATCCACTTCAATCAGGAATCCCTGAAGTTGTCCAGCCATCATTTGTTCAATCAATTATTAAAGAATGGTAGATTTAAGACATGATGGTAGTTATGCACCTCTCCTGGGTCCAGAGAAGGTTTGTTTAGGCATGGACACACTAGTGACTACCCCCTCTCTCATGAAGATGGTTAGTGTCAGCACTATTTCCTCACTGTCTTAAAAATGTAAAGCTAGTTTCCTGGAAGGCCAGGCCAAAACCCTTTTCCTTGAATTGGCCAGGTTTCAACATTTTTGTATTTTTTTGCACAAGGGAACTTTATTTCATTTCTTCACTATGGATGGGCACGAATCGGAAAAATGCAGTTTATGTCAGTTCATGGTTCATGGCTCGGTTCAGAACCACAAACCGAATTGAACCAGGAGATTCATTCATGAACTCAACTGGTTCATGGTTTGTGGCCCCACATACCTCATTGAAAGGAACTGCAGTCCCTTCAAACAAGGTTTCTAGAAAGCCAAAAAACAGCTGAGTGGCTCAGCTGTTTTGGGATACTTTGTATAGTCCCTTTAAAGTTTAAAGGGATTGCACAAGACAGCCCGAAACAGCAGGCACTCCCCACCACTCAGCTGTTTTGGGGGCTGTCTTATTTTAAAGGGACTGCAGAAGACAGCCTGAGCCAGCTCCCCGCTACTCAGCTGTTTTCTGTGGCTTTCACGGGGAACAGAAAGCTTCTTTCTGCTCTGTCCATGAACCACCATAAATTGCTTTAAAAATTCATGGAAGTTTGCGACTGTAGATTTGTCATGGTAGTGCTGCGAACCAAAGGGCTAAGCTAACAATATATATTATAAAAGTACAAATATTTATTAGGGTGCACACATGTTAAAACATATAGTGATAAAAATCTTTATCTAAGTATCAGACTTATAAAAACTTATCAAGTACTATTACATATGATGGGTAAACACTTTCCTACTGAAGACCAAACGCGTTTTGACCCCTAAGGGCCTTCCTCAATGGTCACAATTATCAATATAGTATAGACACACATTCATAGACCTGTATACAAGATCTTAAGTACTCATATATTAAAACCAGATGTTGTTCCCTTATATATTTGTAATTGTATTACTGGTATTAGTGATGGGCCATAGGTATAGCCATATTAATTCCACCAATTATTCTGGTACCAGAGATTTCATAGGCCTGAATGTGTGTCCCTCCATCAAGGTAAAGATTCTCAAGAAGCCTGGGACTGAACCTGGGTCCTTCTGCATGAGAAGCAGATGCTCTACCACTGAGCCATTGGTCCCACGGCACAACAGAATCTTTACCTTGATGGAGGGACACACATTCAGACCTATGAAATCTCCCCAGTGGTGGGGCCTGGCAGGGGGCGGGACAGTGCCATCCTGAAAAGGCTTTATCACACACTATTTCTCCTCATAAACTGGATGTGAGAGTAGGCCTTTTGTATGCATTTTCTGCATTGTTTCCCATCTAGTAATTCTTATCAACAGAGTTATGTTTCTTACTAAAATTGTGTTCTGCCTGTTGCATTTGGCTTCTTAGGGTTAATTAGAGTGCTTGGGGTAATAGTGCTGGCAGAAATGAGACAGCATATGAACATCTTAATATTAAAAGTCTTGCTGGAGATGGTACATAAGATAGGATAAATATCTAGCACAATCTGCCACATTTCTCAGCAGCAACAATCCATGTTCAAATGTATATGTATTACTGCTATCATGCATTTATACTATGTTATCACTGTGCATGATGCTCACCTTATACATGGTCTGAAGTCATTATTCTTGACAATAAAAAATAACCTATCATTTTACTTTGAGTGTATTACACACTAAAAGCCGTATATTCTGAAGAGAAATAAAAGACATTTATCTGAGATTATCCATGGATCAAAACATGAAGTCAGTTTGGGTGTTATTAATGCAGGATGTGCTGAGTTCCACTATGGTATAAAGAGCTGCAGATCAAGTAGTATCCAGAGAATAACGGGGACATTATGTTTAATTCTACATACAGCAGATAGTCTAGGCTCCAGTGTACGATGATTATTTCAGGGGGAAATAGTGTACAAAATGCTGTCCTATTCTTAGCTCCTGCCACAAAGTGCATAGTATTGAGAGATCTATTATATTTATCTTACACTTTTCTGCTGCTCTTCCTCCTGGGATCACAGGACAGTATAGATGGTTCTGCCTTCTCCACTTTATCCTCCATGTTCAGCACAGTAGCCCTGTTATCTGGGTTAGCCTGAGAAAAAATGACTGGGCCAAAGTCACACAATGAACTTTAAGACTTGATGGGGATTTGAAATAAACTCTACCAAGAACTTTTGAGATGGGACACATTTCTGCAGACAATGGTTTTCTTACAGTCTTTGAGAGCAAAGGAAGTCCAAGTCAATTTCATTTCACATAAACCCTGTGTAGTGGTTAAAACATTGGTACCCACTCTCTGGCTGTCACAGAGCCACGTTTGCATTTGCCATCAACCAAAACAGCCATATGACTCTTGTTATGCCATATTCGCCATGCCACTAAACAATAATGTAATATTAAATATATAATTATAGCATTTTGAATAGTAACTCATAAACACTTATTAATTAAATGTTGTTATTATTAAATGAGCATGAAAGTATGAAGTATGAAAATGAGATAAGGTCAGAAGGCTAAATTTTTTAGGAGCTTAAAAGCTGAAATGTTTATTGATTTATGATAGAGGACCAACCAGACCAGAAGGTTAAAAGCAAAAGCAGAGCTAACGGAGTCAGGGGCCACCATGAGATGATGACCCAAGTTAAGATTGGTTCAATTCAGTTGAAAAGGCAGTGTATTATAACGAAGACATTGAAACCCTACATAGGGCTAATAGAATATGAAGAAAGTTGGGAGATTTTACCATGTTTTATCTGACACCGTTCATGCAACACTTGAGTCCTGTGTCTTGTAAGGACCCTGCCCCCTCCTCTAGCTGATACCCCCTTGGTTAGTGGGGTCCCCATTTTATTTTGGACTTAGTTGTTTCAATAGGCATCTCCTTTTACAGCCTAACTGCGAAGGGGACCTGAAACTTAGGGTCTCATAAAGGCACCTGGGTTCTGCCTTGACATTGGAAATTCTCTGGGACAGGAGAGAAAGGGTGTGCTGGCATCCCATACTGATTAAATGCAATCTCCCCCCAGCTCTGGGTTCTCAATAACAATACGACTTCACTTCATTCTCAATAACAAAAGACTTTTCGAGACTGGAATACTGTAGCATACCCCAGAGGTGTCTGCCCAGCCCAAAGAAATTGCTATTTCATTAACCAATGCCTGGTTCATCTTTTCTCTTTTTTACTCTATCAAGAAATGCACTCAAGTCATTAATTCATGGTCCACTCTGTTTCAGGAACTATCTTGATTCACCCAAACTTTTTTTTCTATGCAGATCTGGCTCACTTCATCCTAACTGAAGTATGTTAATCATGTTGCCCATCCATGCTGTTTGTGCCCATGCAGATTTGGCTCACAAGAGCCTAATCCAAGTATTTCCGCCACTTTTTCTTGCCAAAGTTTGACATCAGTTACCTTCAAACTGCCCAGTCAGATTCAAGCTTCATATCTTGAACCAATCATGTTCCTGGCAAAGTGGGTTCCCATGACTAGTGGTGGGACCTTTCCCCTTAAAAAGACCATTCCAACTCAATGGAAGGTGTGCCAGGTTTTCCTGCTACCTGAATACCTCTGCAACTGTGTTGGAGGCTCCTTTTTTCCCTTCTCACTCTGCTCCTTGGATCTCTCCAGACCTCAAGCCTAGGATCTCGTGGGCACTCAATGAAATTGCTGAGCAGTCGGGTTAGAACAGATAAAAGGAAGTACTTCTACACCCAAAGAGTTATTAACACATGGAATTCACTGCCACAGGAGGTGGTGGTGGCTATAAGCATGGACAGCTTTAAGAGGAAATTAGATAAGCATATGGAGCAGAGATCCATCAGTGGCTATTAGCCATGAGGTATAGATAGGAAGTCTCAGTCTGGGGCAAGTGATGCACTGTATTCTTGGTGCTGGGGGGGGGGCAACAGTGGGAGGGCTTCTAGTGTCCTGGTCCCACTGCTGGACCTCCTGATGGCACCTGGTATTTTTTGGCCACTGTGTGACAGAGTGTTGGACTAGATGAGCCATTGGCCTGATCCAACATTGGCTTCTCTTATGTTCTTATCTCAGGTTGTATGCCCCTTCCTAAAAACTTTTCAATTCCCTCCCTCCTACCTTTTATAAATGTGTCTTTTTGTTGGTGTGTGTGTGTTTGTATGCATGTGTGGTTACTTAGGGAATTAGTTCTCAGGTGCTTAGCGTAGGTTCTTTACATTTTTACTTTTATTTTGTATACAATAAAACTGTTTTTTGTGTTTAAGATCACACTATCTCACTCTCTTTCTTCATAATTTTATTGTGGGGTAATCCTACCAAGATCCATCCTGATATACATAGACCAAGGTCCTACAATATGCCTTTCTGGAACCCTTTTAAAGCTAATTTTCCTTCCTTCAGGTCCAGTTTGGGTAACAGTCTCCTTTTCCAGCTGGGTGCCCAGTGTGTATTTCTCTGGGACTTTCTCTCTGCCTCATATGGAATGATCTTGTACATCACAAGATTTTCTTCAAATTGACTTTCTTCAAATCACAAAACTTTATTCAAATTAGCTTTCTTCAAAGACTACAAGAGAACGGGCTACCTTTCCCCAGGAACTCATGCAGGTCTGGCCAACCCCAGCATGGACAGGTGGGTCCATTATAATATGTTTATTGTATACATTACAATGGAACAGTATGCTTCCCCTCTTTGGTTTCATCTTGTGGAGTGGAGTCCCTTTTTAGTTATGTTTGTCAGCTAAACATAGAGGTGACATGAACTCCCTTGTTCTGAAATCAGTTGTTGGCATCTGGTCTGTCTCCTTGTTAATAAATGCTGTTTTGAGCACACTGATCTCTGCTGTCTGAAGCATGAACCTGTGGACCCTAATCTTGACCTACAAGTAAAGGGGAATATTACAGCCACTGAGTCTTGGTTTAAACCTACTTGCCAATTTACTTAAGAATGTACAGGAACTTACTGCCTAGTAAACATACATAGGGTTGACTTAGATCCAGTTGGTCAGCTGTGTTGGTCTGAAGCAGTACAACAAATATAGAGTCCAATGGCACCTTTAAGACCAACAAAGGTTTATTCAAGGTATGAGCTTTTGTGTGCATGCACACTTTATCAAATATGTTAGAATTCTCTGGCTATAAGTTTGAACCTTGCCTGCCATTCTAACGTTTTTGATAAACGTGTACGTGCACACGAAAGCTCATACCTTTAATAAACCTTTGTTGGTCTTAAAGGTGCCATTGGACTCTAAATTTGTTATAGGGTTGAATTGTACCTTTTTCACTAGCTTCTTCCAATACTGAGACTCAAGTGGAAGGTAGGGGGAGAGTAAACTGCATTCACTGAAGTTAATGCATTCACTAGTATGTCGATGCTCTCACCATGGCTACTTAAATTGTTCACCAGCAACTTATGTTGTTTTTAAGCTTTTAAGTTATTATTTATATTGTTGTTTTAGCTACTGCATTTTATGTAAACTACCCTAAGCCTGCTCTAGCAGGGAGGGTGGAGTATAAGTCAAATCAATCAATCAATCAATAATAAATAAACATAGCCAAATTCACCTTGGATTTAAGATGGTAGGCATTCACAACTTTTAGAGGCTTCCATACATATCAACTGTCGAGTTTGTATACAATTGTAATGGGAAACAAACTGTATTCATTTCTGAATTCCAGTACTAATTGTCCTGCACACATCCTATGGGCACAATAGAGATGATACTGTGCTTGAATGCAGAGACACTTTTCATAATGTGTGAAGTCCAGTGGAGGAAAGTACACACATTCAGCATCTATTACTCGATGAACATTTCCTACATTTCAGGACTTTGAGCAGCAATGAGCTAGCTAATTAAAGTGAATTGCAATAGTAAAGTTTAAAGCCAGAAATTAATGAGAAAAAGACCATCACAAATAAGTTAGCTCAGATAATACTAGAAGCAGTCTGCCATCTGGACTACTTTCCACTTCCTGATGAAGGCAATTTTAGTTGACTGCTATAAGAAATTAAGAATGTGACTAGGCATCTTGTTATACAGTTATAGGGTGGAATAGTGAAATGTATACAGTTTTATGTATTCCAGTTAATTAATTTTTTTAGAGTTATGTGATCTCAGAAGCTCAAATCATTATGTGAAATAGGATCGGAAAGCAGAACCTTTGCATTTAATAGAAACTTTGCCTTCTTGTTCTTTTTAGCAAATCTCAAGGAAATTAATGGCATGAATTAAGTGTTAGGCGATCACTTTAAAACTATAAATTAAATCATTTTTACAAAGAAAGAAAGCCAAATGAACCAGGAGAGTGAGATTTGTGTCTCTACTGCATCCTAAACTGCATCTGATATATGTAATCTTAAAGTTTATGGTCGTTACAATATAATTAGATACCTATTTATATTACACACATCATAAGAATTTAAGAATTCTGGGAAATGCATGGAACATAGCAAACATTATTTTTCCAAGGAAGTTTGGTGTTGCATACCATTTTTTTTTTAATTAGATGAATTACATTTTGATAAATACTTGCAATGCTTCCTTCCTAAATGCAAGGTTTCCATATTGTAACTGGATTGTAGAGCACCCAGTTCCAATGCACTAGTAATCTTTGTTATTTCTTTACCGAGATATGTCCTCAACAATGCTGCCATGGCCTCAGCTATACCATACAAAGGCTATCGAGCTGCTCTGAGAAGGGCACAGTCTACTCCTTTCATTGTACATGAGATACCATGAGCCATTTTAGAAAGCAAGCCAAAGGTGGCCAAACACTCAATAAGTAAGCAGATAAGCCATCCAAAGCAGAATTTCTCCTTTCTAAATCCACTAATGTCAATGGGGTTTAGGAGGGTATCACTCTTTCTCATTTCTTAAGACTTTAATTAGCTTCTTTTCTCTTTTCTTAGTTTATATGCTAGCCATCTGAATGCTTTGTTTTCAAAATAAAATTGTTTAGTATATTCCATGTTTTTAGCAATCTCTTGTGATAATAATAGGTTCATTTGGTGTTGTAATAATCTTAGCTTTAATTTTATTTCTTCTGATTCATTATTTCACTTCATTTTATCTTCTTCTTTTTTAATTTGTTTTCCCAGATTGATATATTGTGTTTTCTTTTGTTTTTTCTTCCACGCATCCTGATTGATGAACCATCCTCTTATATAAGCTTTAAATGTTTCCCATATTATTTCCATTGAAATTTCTGGTTGGATATTTATTTTAAAGAACTCTTGAATTTCTATTTTAGTTTTTTTAACAAATTGTTGGTCACGTAGTAAATTTTTATTCATGGACCATCTTATTTTTGTCCGTGTTCCCTGAAGCATTAGTAATAGTGGCCTGTGATCTGCAAACATATTTGGTAGTATCTCCATTTCCATTATTTCATTGACCATTGATGTTGATATCCATATCATGACTATCCATGACCATGAATTGTGCCTAGCTGAATAGTAAGTAAAATCCTTCTTATTATAGTTTCTAACTCGCCATGCATATATTATACTTTCTTCATCTGCTAATTAAAAAAAGTTTTTGGTAAGGTATTTCCATGTCTCTTTCTTTTAGACTGTTTCTTTCTGTCCATTTCTACATCAAATACTGCATTGTAGTCCCCTAAAATATATATATTATCAAATTTTTGTTTAGCCAGTATTTCTTAAAGTGATTTTAAAAAAATTCCTTGGTTTTGATTGGGGGCATAGATATTTACAATTAATGTCCTTTTACTCTGTCTTGCGATGGTAACTGCAATGATTCTTCCATCATTTGATGTATAAGTTAGTTCTGGAGATAAGCATTCTTTGACATATATAGCTACACCCTTTTTCTTTTTTAAGTCAGCAGCAAAAAATACCTTTCCTATTTTTTTTGCTGTTAAATACTTTGAATCATCTTTCTTAATGTGAGTTTCTTGTATACACGTTATATCTGGTTTAAGTTTGTTTATTTGGTGAAATGTTTCCAGCAAAGAGGAGATACTTGTGTGCTTATATGTGAGAGTTTTGCTGGTGTCAAGTACCATCTAAGCATTACCTTCGTTGATGCTTCCTGTATTTCTACTGCCTTGGAAATATTAGCTTGTGATTTCCAAATGGTTTCCCATTGATCTTCACTAAGAACACATTGGAGGTCAGAGTGCCACGCTATTTGATATTTCATCAGTTTAGCATTGCTATTTCCCAGAAATAGGCCATATACCTTGGCGATTAGGCCTTTTTTACTGCAACCTTTATGTAAAAGTTTCTCTAAACCTGTAAGAGGAGATGTATTTTTTCTACGTCATGGATAGTTTCTATTATTTTTGTTCTAATTTTACTTTTTTCTTTTTCACAGTAAGACTAAAGAGAAATACATTTGCCTCTCATGACCACTTTGGAAGTATCCTATAGGATTGATTGGGAAGTCTCTGCGGTCTCATTTGTAAGCAAGAAATCGTGGAAATGTTCTTGCAATTTGCTTCTGAGAATCGGGTCATATAATAATAGCTTATTGAATTTCCAAAAAGGAGTGGTAACTAGGTCTTCCGTCCACTGGAGAGTGAAGAAGACAGGGGCGTGGTCAGACCATCTTTGTGTGCCTATTTCGGAGACAGTGCATTTTTGAAGCAGATCTTGTGTGAGTAAAATGTAATCTAGTCTCGTGTATGTATTGTGTTGGCTAGAAAAATAAGTATAGTCTCTCTCTGTATCGTGTAGTTTTCTCCATACATTTAATAAACCTAAATGTCCGGTTAATGTGTAAAGTTGTGTGGGTATGTTACTTTCTTTTTTGCTTCCTTTACTTGTTTTCTTGCGAGCAGATCTGTCTAAGACTGAGTGCATTAAAAAGTTCAAATCACCACCTAAAATTATTGGACCTCTTTGAAATTTCAAAAGATTTGTCAAACATTCTCTTTAAAATTGCACTTGTTCTTTGTTAGGAGCATATATACTTGCTATTGTGACCGGCTTTTCATTTAATGTCCCCCTTAAAAAAATAGAATGACCCATTGGATCGATCATGTTCTGTTCTATTTTAACCCTAATGGTTTTGGAGAAAGGAATGGCTATGCCATGTGATTTTGAGGATCCATATGCTAGATGCTGTACATTAAACCATTTAGTTGGAAGTACTACATCACCTTTTTTTATATAGGCTTCCTATAGAAATGCAAGGTTGATCCTCTGTTTTTGTAAGTCTTGTGCTATATGTTTGGCTTTTATTTTTGAGTTCAGCCCTCTGCAATTTAAAGTGACTATTTTCAATTCAGCCATTCCTAATTATATCTAATAGCATGGTAGTCCTGTACATTAATGTAACCAATGTCATCAAACCCCTTTCAAACCTGGCCATATTTAGCATAAACATCATATAAAAACATAAGCTAAGGCATATATTGTTAGCAACCCAGTAAATGTTCCTGGGTAGTCTTTTCATCTGTTTCAATACCATAACCTTTGTCTGAAATTCTTTAACATACAAGATCTTAAGCATTAAGCCTGAATGCCACCACCACTGTATTCCTATTGAGTTTTTAAATCCTCTTTCATAAAACACAATTCTGAAGTGAAGGAACCAATTTAAAATCTTGAACCATAACTTCCCTCCCTCCCCCCCCCCCCGCCGACCTCTAAAGACTTAAATAACCATAATGAAAAAACCCATATCCAAGAGGTCTCATTAAAGTGTCCCGAATTGTCCCCTTCCCCCCTCTCCCGCCGGTGTTATAAACTTAAATAACAACTAAATATTACTAGCTATGTATCATCAAAATAGAGCAATTCTGTTATCTAAGCTTCAAAACCATATTAACTTTTTTTTTGATAACCAAACAGTGAAACATTTAAAATCTTGCCATTCCGGATGCTTAGATTTCTTCTTACTCCCTCTGTTCACTTAGATCTCAGTTCTCAAAGTTCGTGTGTCTTCTCGTTGGGATCTTGCTCCACTTAAACAGGCTGTTTTGGCCATCTCACTTTCTTTTTTTCATGTGATTTGAGTCCAGTTCCATGCCTTCCTCCTGTGTGTCTGGTGCTTTGAGATCAATAGCTTTTAAGAGGTAGACTCCTATGTCGATGTCATCAGCTTGGTAGTTCTTTCCCTGGAACCGAAGTTGTAGTCCTCCCGTCTGTGCCCAGCGGTATTTTATTCCTGCATCTGTAAGGCACTTGGTGATTGGTTTCAGTGTTCACCTGATTTGTAGTGCCTCGGGTGGAACATCCAGGTAAACGAAAACATCCTCTTCTTTAAATTTGAAGCTTGATTTGGCTTTAGCCTCCTTCAGCACTTTACATTTCTGACGTAAGTCCATGAACTCAGCTAAAATGTCTCAGGGCCCTTTGCATTTGTCAGCTGATGTCGATCCTATTATATACGCTCTTGTTAACAAAGGGGCCATATCATCCTCAAAAACTATCACTGTAGACAGCCACGTGGCTAGAAAAAAGGATAAATCTTCTGACCCTTCAGCATTTTCTGGTAACCCACGAAATTTAACAAAGCGCTCTCTCGATCTGTGCTCCAGAAGTATGATTCTTTCTTTAGCCCAGGATTCATTGTGTTGTAAGGCTTTTATATCTTCTTGATTTACAACAGTGGCTTCATGTGCCATATCAGTGGTTTGTCCTACCTTTTGCATGGTGAGATGTAAATTCTCCAGCTTTTCAGTCATCGGTGTTAGCAAGGCATTTATGTCTGTCATTATGTCCATTTTAAATGCTTGGAGCATCCCTAACAAGTCCTATTTTGTTAGGGTGCTTTGATGTGTAGCTTGTTCTGATCCAGTCATCATCCATTTGGCACTGGCTGCTTTTAGGCCCACTTTTAGGCCCGTTCGGCTGTTCTGGATTATTGGACGATTTTAGTTGCGTTAGTAAGATCTTACCAGATCGATGTTTATTTCCATTCGCTTTTCCCATAACCTGTTGGGTTTCAGAATTGCGCTTTTGTTGGTTTTCTGGTGGGGGAGGGTAGGCAGATCAGGAGCACTAACAGTTAGTGTCCGCCATGGAACCAACTGATGCCCTGCCCCCCAGACTGTGAAATTTAAACAAAAAACAAGACAAAGCAACTAAACGTTACTTTAACTAATACTGCTTTATAACATAAGAACAAACTTTGTGATAGGAATATAAAGAAAGGAGAGGAAGAGTGTTGATTTATACTAGAAAAGCACTATAGAATCATAGTACTAAATAATAACAATGACTAGTGGTTCCAGAAAATCATCCCTACCCTCACCAGGACAAACAAGTGCCCAAACACAACTCAAATTTAACACTACAAATGTGGCACAGATGTCAATAAAAGACTTAAAAACACTCATACAAGGATGTATGGCAGAAACTATTAAAAATACAGTAGATACAACACTGCTAGAACTAATTAGGAAAGAAATTGAAACAATACAAACAAAAATGGGAGAAATTATTAAAAAAGAATTAGAACCTATACAAACAAAAATAGAAAA
This sequence comes from Gekko japonicus, assembly GCF_001447785.1. Classification (NCBI taxonomy): domain Eukaryota; kingdom Metazoa; phylum Chordata; class Lepidosauria; order Squamata; family Gekkonidae; genus Gekko; species Gekko japonicus. The sequence continues at coordinate 46,103 of NW_015172112.1, read as the reverse complement.
CATAGCACAACATGAATGCTGTGGCAACACAATCAAAGAAGGAAATTTTTGGACCACAAGTTTATAATCACTGGGCTAGTGATTGCACTTTAAAGGTCTTATGTGCATATTTACCTTGTGCCTGGTGATTTTACTTTTGAACAATTTACTTTATGGTCCTCATTGAATCTATACTTTGTATATATTTCTGATTGTGTTTATGTGAAAATAATTATTAACCATCTTGCCACATATGTATGACCTCTGAGGAAGGCCTATTTGGCCGAAACGCGTAAGGTCAACTTTGTAAGCCCTTGATATTGTTATATTTTATATACATTGGTTGTAAATGGGCCTCTATATATGTTTTAAGATTTATTATTATTATTATTAATAAATACATGTACCTCTTTTTATCTTTGATGGAAAGGTTTTAATATTGGCCCTCCTTTTCACTAACCTTTGCTTGGTTTTGGAATAAAAGACTTAAAAACACTCATACAAGAATGTATGGCACAAACTATTAAAAATACATTAGATACAACACTGCTAGAACTAATTAAGAATGAAATTGAACCAATACAAACAAAAATGGGAGAAATTATTAAAAAAATTAGAACCTATACAAACAAGAATAGAAAACATAGCACAACAGATTACAACAGAAACAGAAGACATAAAAAAACAGATAACCGAAAAAGCAAGAGATATTAAAAATTGCTTTAGAATGTAATAATATAGAAGACAAACTAAAAGATGTAGATCAAGAGGTACAAGAAGTAAAACAAAAAGTGGACAGAATGGAAGAGACACTGATGACTTTGGAAATGGACAAAGCCTCTTTGGTCTTAAGGTGCCAAAATATCTCTGAAACTCTAGAGAAAAGTCTGAAAGGGGACTTAATACAGAACTTATATAGGAAACTATGAAGAGCTGGAACATGAAATAGAAGCTATCTATAGGACTCTCCAACATTTTCTGATTCTCTGGCTGCAGGGATAGTTTCTTCACAAATCTATCTCTCTAGGGATGCCAGCCTCCAGGTGGGACTTGGAGGTCAACTGATCTCCATACCACAAAGATCAGTTCCCCTGAAGAAAATAGATGCTTTGGAGGGTGGGCTCTGTGGCATTGTACCTCATGGAGGTTCCTGTACTCCCCAGGCTCCATCCCCAAATCTATAGGGGTTTCCTAACATGGAGCTAGCAACCCTACCCCCATTCCCCATGGGTGGCCAGAGGTGGCCTGGTAACTGTATCTCTCTCTCTACTAGTTGCCCCAATTTACTATTACTAGAATATTGGAGACTAATGAAATCCTAAACAGAGTCACATTTTCTAAACCCATTGACGGCACTGTAACTGTAGCCCTTTTCATATAGGGCTGCCAGTGCTGGCCTGTTAAAATACCTGGAGATTTGAAGGGGGGGTACCTGGGGTGGGGTGGGGTTTAGGGAGGGAAGGGACCTCAGCAGAGTACAATGCCATATTGCCCACCTTCTAAAGCAGCCCTTTTTTTGCAGGGGAGCTGATCTCTGTATTCTGGAGATATGCAGCCACCACCTGGAGGATGGCAACCCTATTTTCATAGCCTACACCAGAGATACTAGGTGGTTTGGGAGCCACATGTGGCTCTTTGACATGCCACATGTGGCTTTTATGAGCACTGTTCCTCAATACGGCTCATGTTTTAGGCAAGTGGGCAAGCCCAGTGGAGCTTGTTCACCAGAAGAACAAATAAGCGATGAGCCTCCCTGGAGTGCAGGCTTCATGCCAGAGATGGAAGTAAATCTGGTTCTTTTGGATGATAATAATTTTGCATGTGGCTCTCTGCAAGCTATGGACTGACCACCACTGGCCTACATATATACTTTGTGCATTTGTACTGAGAAAGGATCAATAGTGGGGTAAGTAGTGGGGCCTTCCACAGCAATAAAAGCCCCCAGACTTGTTATTCCTCCCATTTTAGAATATATGATAAGGCTTATATTAACATTACAGATATAATGACTCCTGTTTCCACATTCTATACAGAATTAGAATTTCTTAACAAGCATAAATACATCTGCACATAACGAAAGCCTATGCCTGCTGGAAAACTCATTAGGAATTTAATGAGAATCCTGGTCACATATTACAAGCAAAACCAAAACCAAAAGAACTGAGGGGGGGGGGAATTGAACAAAGTGTCTGTAGTAAAAGTGAAAGTTTACCAATCCCTAGAGCCAAACACCACTTAGAATACTTTTATTTCGCTTCTAGTAAAAAAAAAATTGGATTTCCAGTATACAACAGCAGGGCCAGCCACTTCATGGACAGGGGCATTCTTGAACTTAGTTGTTTTCCGTTATCAACAAAGCTAAAGTATAACTTCACTGTCCATAGTATTTCCTCCAATCACCACCCTTTTCAAATTAGAAAACTGCATCTCAAATAGGGAGTTTAATCCATGGCTAATTTCCTTCACTGTAGTCTTATTAGCATAAAATATAAGCAGAAAGCAAAAGAAGCTCCATCTTTATATTGCTGGCAAAATAAACTTTGGGAATACTTTGTACTCAGTCGAATTTCTAAGAACACCTTTGAGGAAAACACAGAAAAAACCCAAAAATTATTTCAAGCGACTTGGTATCCTATATTAGAATAACTGGCAAACAGTGGTATAGTACCAAAAAATTCTTATTATGAAAAATTGTTACATTTTTAAGATATTACATGATGTATTTCTGTAAGTTATTCTAGTTCCAACCTTTAATTACTCAAAATAAATGGTTTTCTTTTTTCTTGTTTCAATATGCTCTCCTATAGTTATGCTATGTTCTACTTATTGATATATGGTTAATAATTGTAGTGTTGTTTGTATGTATATGAAAATAAAAATAATAAATTAAAAAATATATATATAAGCGGGCCGGAATGCAAGCAATCTCATACATTAAAGCCACGTCATTTCTGAATAGTAATGCTTGAAACAGACAATGATTGTTATTTTTTCTTGAAAATATTTGGGGCAGGATACAAAGTTTCATTCAACTAGCTGTGTCTGCCCAATAGTGTTTGGGGCTTACATTTCTTAAACTACTCCACACCCCACCCTACTATGTGGAAAAAATATTTTGGTGATTACACTTTTTATTTTCTCAAGAAAAAGTGGGATACAGAAGGGAGGGAGGGTAGGGGAAAATATGAATCCATCAAATTTATCAAATATTATGGGTAGTTACATATAAGTAAAATTAACTGTATTAGTAGCAAAAATATGTTGAAATTTAGAGGAGTTACAAAATCATTTTGAAGTGCTTCATAGAAGTCTGCTATTAAAAAAAGTTTTAAAAAATCACACTGGATGACAAATACATTGGCTCCTGGCCATACTAAATAAACTGTACAAGCTCCTGGATAAACAAGTAAGGGATTTCCAAGTAATGCAGTTAATTTAAAAAATAAAATCATATTAAGCAACTGATTGGGCTGATGAATTCTAATAAAGCCAAGACTATAATTATTTTTGACTCGAAACGAGCTTAATAGTGATTAGCTGTTCAAAGGCTATACAGCAGAACTCTTGGAGTGCAATCCTAAAAAGAATTACAGCTTTCTAAACTCATTGACTTCAATAACTTTAGAAGGGCATAACTCTGAGCAGGACTACACTGTAAACTGCTATATGACTGACAACTATCTTATCTATATAGCTAATTCTCAACAATCCCCTCTGCGTGTGGATACTTATTTCTGCAGATAGGGGGCACACTCTCCCCCAACAGGTTTTTCTACAGACTCAGGGGACTCTGTGGGTTTGCAGAAAAATCCAAAAAGTTATTTAAAAAAAATCCACCTCCCCAATATCTTGTGAAATGGCTGCTGCAGGGATCTTCTCCAGTCCCCACTGCATCAACAGTAAGAGATAGACTGGCTGATAGCTGGGGAGGGGAAGCAAAAAGCAGAACTGGATCTGGGATTGGGGAGGATTCCTCCTGCAGTATGAATGGCTAAATAGCAGTGGGGAGGGGGGGAAGCCAGGCCTGGGACTAGGATTGCCCACTTCAGGTTGCGGAGTTCCTGGAGATTCCATGGTAAATTCTGAGGACTGCAGAGTTTGGGGAGGGGAGAGGCCTCAGCTGGATATAATGCCACAGAGTCCACCCATCTTTTCCAGGGGGACAGATCTCTGTTTTCTGAAGTTCAGTTGTAATTCTGGGGGATCTCGAGGTCCCACCTGGAGGCTGGCAAACCTAGGCCTAGCTGGCTGACTTGATACTACCTGACTTGCATGATTCAACTAGGCCTGACTGCCTGCTACTAACAGCAGCCACCCTATGAAAGTCAGTGAAGTATAATGGTCAGAGCTTCAGAGTAGGGTTTGTGAGACCCAGGTTTAGATCCCCATCTTGCTGTGGAAGCTCACTGGGTGATTTTGGACCAGACACATACTTTCAACCTAACCTACCTCATAAGGTTGTTGTGTGGATAAAAAGGAGGAGAGAATAGTATTAACTGCTTTAGACCCCAATAAATTTCCCAACATGGAGCTGGCAACCCTAAGAGGAACTGATCTCTATATCTGGGCAATCTATTGTGATTCCTGGAGAGAAGCTGTTGTCACTGCTGCTATGGGGGGGATTAGGTGAGAGGCTGGGAGAGTGACAGAGGCAGAAAAAGTGATGGGGTGGGGGCAGAAAGGAAGTGACAGGCATGGAGGGGGGGGAGAGAGAGAGTAAGCAAAGGGGTGGCAGGAAGGAGAGTGTGAGAAAAGTAGGAGAAGAGGGGGATGAAGCAGAGGTGGGGAATGGGATAGCCATTCCTGCAAGTTTCTTGTGGGTCCCCACTTGTTATTGTCTAGTTTGCACATTACAGACTATAAGCCCTACAGGCTACCCATTTTTGTATAGTATAGAACAAACTGGGGACCCACAATATTCGCAGAGGAGAGAGATCCTATCCCTCCATGCTAGTCTCCGCCTTCACTCTCTTCCTAGCATTCCCTCTTTTCTCTGTCTCTCTTTTTCCCCAGGTTTTTATCCATGCCCCTTAAAGGGTGTTCTTAACCAACGGTCATGGGGGTATATGCCCCAGACCCTATACTAGAGACGCCTGACCACCCGTGACCCTGCCCTACTGACCAAGGAAGGCCGCTGGCTGGTAGAACCAACTGCTCATGCCTGCCCCATCTGAGTCTTGAGCAGCCAGCTTCAGGTGTCAGCAGTGCCTCCTGCCCAACTCACACAGGGGGTTCTTGTTTGGACCAACATGGCAGGGAATAGGTACAATGGGGATAGATGCAATGGGGGGAACTGGGGGGCATGATTCTGGGGACCCATCCTGGATTTTTGTCCAGGGTCCCATAATCATGAAACTGCCCCAGTTCATAGGGCTCTTCTGCATTCTCATTTTTGTCACTCATTTGTCCCTATTGCTTTGGGTCCTCCCCTTTTCCACATGTGTTTTAGTCCCTATGGGACTACCAGAGAGAATAAAACACATGGGGGGGGACCCTGAAGCAATAGGAACACACAAGTGATGAAAATCAGAATGCGGAAGCCCCCCCCCCGCCGGCTTTTCTCCACCACTCCCCCTCCCAGTTTTCCTCTCTCACACACGGTCTTTCTAGCCTTTGCCCTACTTTGCCCCACTTTGTGTTCCTCTCCCAGTCACTGTTTCTTTAACCTTCTTCTGAGATCACCTAGGCTGAGGTTCTAGTCCTTTAGAAGTATCTATATAAAGAGGATGCAGGCACTTATGACACATGGCATTGGTAGGATGATGGTCACTGAAGAGACCGCTGCACTTGCAGTGCTCAGAAGTACTTCTATGGCTTCTTTTCTACCCACAGTATTATAATTTCATTATATACAGTGAGATTATTGGTCCATTGTTTACCCAAGAAGATCCTCAGCATATTCCTACATGACTTCATTTTTAATAGAGGGAAAAACTGAGCCTTGTGGATATGATGTATTTTGCACTACTGGGAGGAGGAAAGTTGACAGCGAAGGGATATTTTGATAACTGGGAATAGTTCAGACCCTGACAGGGCTTCTGTACCATAAAGAGTTGAACAGAATTCTGACTTAGAGGTGCTGGGATCTGTCAACCCAAAAGAGCAACTAGTGGTTGCTGAATTTCATCTCTGGATTTGGACTACACAGCTGATCTTCTTCAAACTTCCACTCTTCATTTTGCTTCTCCCTACTGCTGGATCTTCCTGTTTCACTGTGTAGCATTCCAATTATCTCCTCTTTAATCTAGGTTGCTTGTAATGTATTATGGCTAATTTAGGTTAATATGCTTTCTCACAAGTCTGTGCATCGTAAGCTATGGTTTTAGTAACAAAAGTCTTTATTGTGTGACTTGATTGTGCCATTCTGCTTTGTGGCTTACATGCTGGGAACTGGGTAAAGATTTCCAATTGCTTGACACTGGCTGTTAATCATTCTTCAAACTCAACGATTTGGAAGGGTATTACACTAGATTAGGGGTATACAATCTCATTCACAATAGCATTGGCAGCAAGGTCAGGAAACGATAATTTCTGCTCTTCAGAGATGCCACAGCACAGGGCTGGACAATTACTTCAGAGCTCTTTGAATTTTCTTAATGCTGATCAACAATAGTTAATATGAGTATTTATAGCAACTTTCCATTTACATGACAAAAGAAGGAAGGCTTGTTTTCCCCACAGGGATGACAATTTAACAACTTGGTATCCCTGTGGCATCACACCACAGAACCCCCATGCTCTTTCTGATCAGTTATTTTTATTTATTCAGTTAAAATATTTATAGTTTGCCTTATCTCTTTAGACTGATAGCACCAAACAAAACAGCAATAGCTGCAAGGACACATGCATACAAAAAAACCTGAAGGGTTCAATTTCTATGTTTTACAGTCTGAAGTCTTTTCAGTTCTGTCCAGTACTGGCAGTGACTGTATCCAGAGTACAAGATCATCCATTAGAACTGAGAAGTCCAGTCAGGATTGGTGATCCTGGAGTATCCAACTGAAGGAAAACTCCGAAAATTGGATATGAAGACAGAGAAAACCAAGAGGATTGTGCACTGAATGTGACTGCAGTTTTCTCCCACAGAAAACCATAAACAGCAAGTCTCCTGCTTTATCTTATTTACAAGGTATTGCTTTGCTTCGTCAGGAGTGCCCTCAGTTTCCAAAGCTAAAATCACATCAGTCCAGACTCTTATTCCCCTTTGACGGTTTCCCTGTACTTCCCTGTATCTTTCTTTCCCTCATACTTTTTTGGTCTTTCAGCTTCTTTTCTTTCCACTGTTCGCCAAAGGAAGCTTTGACTCTCTATAAGCTTATAACCTGAAAAACCTGTTGATCTCTAAGTTTCCACTGGACTTGAACCTAGCTTACCATTTCCGTGTCATTCTTTCTTTCCCCTGCTGTGCACCTTGGATCAGAGATTCATTCGATCTATTACATTCCTTACATTCGCAAATTCTCCTTTAATTCTACTGTTGAAGGTTTTTTAAAAAGCCAAAGAACTTTAATTCTCCTGATACTGTGCCCAGGAAACGTCTTTCCTTCAGTGAGAATGGGGTATTGTTTGTACCATTTTGTTTTAATATAATAATCTCATTCACCATTTCTAGAGAAAACATTGGGTCTGGACATTAAACTCACTAGAATGCTAATATCCAATAAAACGCTTACATTGATGTCTTTCAAACTGTGCCACTTCACATCTTCAGGTGTTAGAATAATGCTTTGGTCATTGCGTTTTAGATAAAGGTAAGGGACGCTTATTTGGTAAGAAATCAATTGCAGAAAACTGCTCAGGAGAACAGTTACAGACAGGGAGACAGAAAATATTGTTTCAACTTTTTAAAAATAGCTTGGCAGGAATTATAGTTAAATAAAAGTTGCAATGTACAGCAAGTCTGTCAACCCAATACCCAAGTAAGAAAAGCAGACCACGTTCTCCCAGACAGACACTATTTATAAAATGGGGACAGATTTCATTGTTCTAGTGAGTGTCATTTTGATTCATTAGGATCAATACCATCTTCTTCCTCTGTAGCCATTCCATTCAGAAATGAGAGGGCAGATTTGTCATACCAAGATTAATTTCTACTCACCAATCAAAAGAGTTTTAGTCCTAACTGCAATGGCAACTTGAATTAATGCATTAATTCACAGTCTTGTCACAGTTGTTCCCAGACTTGGATCAGAGAGTTTCTTCCTCAGTAAAAATGTCAAGGTAGAACTATACATATGACTTGTGCATTAAGGAAACAAATTTTACAATATCTGGTGTTTTATCCAGTTAGTACTGTGAAGTTGCCTTGCCACTGAAATCACAGTTAAAATTTGGGTGGTCATTCTGAAATATGCTTTCAATTAATCTGTTGGCAAGGTGGTTTAGTACTGTACATGTTATGTGCCATGAAGTTACCTCCAGTTTTTGGAGACTGTATGAATTAATGGCCACCAAAATGCTCTATCATTAACAGCCTTGCTCAGGTCTTGCAAACTGAAGTCTGTGGCTTCTTTTATGGAGTCAATCTACCTCCTACTGCCTTTAACTTTTCCTAGCATTATCATCTTTTCCAGTGAGTCTTGTCTTCTCATGATGGGACCAAAGTACGATAGCCTCAGTTTAGTCATTTTAACTTCTAGGGAGAAGTCGGGCTTAATTTGATATAGAACTCACTTGTTTTTTTTGGGGGGGTTGGTGGTCCATGGTATCCATAAAACTGTTCTTTAGCACTGCATTTCAAATGAATCAGGTTTCTCCCTGTTAGCTTTCTTCATTGTCCAGCTTTCACATCCATTCATAGTGCTAGGGAATACCACAGTATGAATTACTACTACTACTACTACTACTACTACTACTACTACTACTACTACTACAATTATAGACCCCCCTCCAATGTTCCCTCTAAGCTGTGGAGTCTTGTGAACAAACATTCTACTTTGTGAGCAACTGACATTAAAATTGTGAGTGAATGATTTGGCTGCTGCATAGATTAGTTTGCTCTGGAGCCCTCCTTCCTGAGCAAAGACAAAAATGAGTGAGCCAGAAGCTGAAAAACTGTGAGCTAGCTCACAGTAACTCAGCTTAGAGGGAACACTGCCCCCCTCCCCCAAAGGGATCAGGAAAACAAGAAATTAATAATGAGTAAAATCAGTAACATCTTCCAAAAATTATGGCATAGCAGCTTTCACTCCCTCCATGGGCAGATCATAGGCTGGGTGTGGGGGACACCATAGCAAAGTGGTAATACCAAGATTACCTAGCAAGCTTCCATGGCCAAGTGAGGATTCAAATCTGGGCCCCCCAGATCCAAACACTACATCACACTGGGGTTTAAGTTGATGAAGTTTAGTACTACAAGGCTGAAATGCTGCTATACATGTACCACAAAAACACAAGTTATAGATTCATGAAAGAATTGTGCATTCTGATAACATTTGTATTCTTATAATGGGCTGGATCCAGACTGAATGTTTTATCAGTGAAATGGAAATTTCCAGCCTCACCTTTTGCACTTCAGTCCACTGCTCTCTATGAGATGCTGCTCTTAAGGGATAGGAGACCCCATGGAACAGCGTGAGGGGGTCTGCGGAAGGAAGGCGCCATCCATGGACTCTGCTAATTAACTCTGCATCCTACCCAATAATTTGATCTTTTTGTACAAAATAAAAAAGCATTCCTTATCCTTTGGCTTTTTCAGTTCTTTTTTTAATAACCGAGTTTCATTCCTGCGCCATTTAAAACTCTTTATTAGAGAACTGTTGCATATACAGCATTAGAATTACAAGAAATGTGATGTACGGCAGCTGTGATTGTAACATGTATCTGGTGAAATATCAAGGGCTATTACTAAAAGAAAGAAATCGATAATGATGCCTCTTCTGACTGGCCACTCTTGGCAACAGACTGTGGGACTCCATGTTTGACCCAGCAGGGCTCTTCTTAATAGGGAATGAACTAATGAACAACCAGAATCTGCAAAAATGCCAAATGGCAACCAGATCCTCTATGGACAGTCACTACTTATAACTGGGAAGTGAAACTTGCCCCTATACCCTGAAATGAAGACACCGGACAAAATACATGGCTTAAACTAGGCTTTATTCATTACAATATGAATTGTGCATGAGACTTATGCCCCCCCCCCAATTGTGTGGCCTTCCTAACAGTCTGCCCATTGGGTTTGCCAGCATTTCAGCAACCCACACTGGCTCTGAGCTTCACATGGCCACAAGCCATGCTTGCTTTCTCTCAACTGCACCAATCTTGCGCAGAGAGATGTTGCCCATCAACACCCGCTCACTGTACAATGTAAACATTCAAACGCTGATGCAGAGCAGACAGGGATCGACCCTCCACCAGCCCTCTGGCACTGTGCAGCCTTCAGTGGCTGGTTTGGGTGTCTCCCTCCATCCCTGGATCCCTTGAGGTGCCTGTCAGTCTAATTAAGCAACAAGCACCTCACCCACACAAATCCAGGCATCTCCAGTTAGGGCCTAACAAAGCCCTCGGGATCAGGTCTATTTATAAAACCCAGCCCCACAACAACAAACATAGAACAGGTGAAAAAGACCCTTTTCTAGGCTAGTAGGGAACCCAACAATTCCTGCTTGGCCCTTAAGTGAAGGCTAACCCCGCATTTTTGCCACAGGAAAGGAAGGGTGGAGAGCTCTGTGTCAGAAAAAATGTTAAGGCCAACAACTCTAAATAGCCTTCTGTTCTGAACTTCTCATTGGCTGAACTGCATGAGGCAGCCTTTCTCTTTCCCCTCCCCCAATGCACCCAGTTCTCTGAGGGGGGATAGGTGGAAAAACTTCCCTGCCACTATTTGGGCAGAAATGTGTTTAACCTAAAAGTTTACCAAAAAGCTTGAGACAAGACAAATTCTTACTGTATAGTAAGATTAGGGCTTTGAATTTATAAATATCAACCCTTTAATAATAATGCAATTGGTGTCTCACCAAAAATAGATTGTGGCATAATTAAAAAAAAGAGTTCCTAAGTTCCATTGATTTCAGTACAATGAATACACTGGTTCATGAAACAAGCTGAATTTTACCTGCAAAGCAATATATGTGAATACTTTCTCCCTGTCGTTTTCAACAGGCTCTTTTGAGTTGCGTGTACAAAAGAATAAGGTATTCCAGGTAGCATCAAAGCCCTATGGTTGCCAGCCTCTAAGTGGTAGAAGCCAAAAATGAGAGATTACGGGAGGAAGTGGAATTCCAAAAACAACATCCGTGACAAAAATAACTAAGAGTCAGTAAAGATAAATTGCAAAAATGTTTACTGTAGTAATTTCTGTAGAAATTACAACTCCTGAAGGAAATTTACCATGTTGACTCTCTAATAACAGAACCCAAGGTCAACATGGAATGTCTCCTTCAGGAGTTGATAAGTAGTGATTGATAAGAATTGGGATTGCTACACGCTCGGATAAAGCAAATATTGTGAAACGAATGGTTCATTGCGCCATATTCGTTAGCGTGTGAGCGATAATAGAAGAACATTTTCTACAGAAATTACTACAGTAAACATTTTTGCAACTTATCTTTACTGACTCTTTGTTATTTTTGTCACGGATGTTGTTTTGGAACCCCACAGCCTCTAGGTGGTGGTTGGAGATCTCCCACGATTACAGCTGATCTGTAGGTGACAGAGTTCACCTGGAAAGAATGGCCACTTTGGAAGGTCCAAGTGAGGTCATCACACTGATGATGTCAACATGTGACATGCCTGTTTGGGGGTGGGGCTTCCCCCACCAGCCAACTGGCTGGCAGCAGGCTGAAGCCCCCCCAAAAAACAGGGGAACCCCTGCCCAGACCAGGGGTCTGGCAGCCCTATGTTGAAGTTTCTCCACTCTACAAACCCTGCCTGCGTCAGGCTCTACCACCGAAATCTCTAGGTATTTTCTAACCTGGAACTGGCAGCCCTAATCCCAAAGTATCTTTGAATTGGATGGGATGCATATTTTAGAAAATCCTAAGAGTGCAACATAAAAAATAGGTTCGAAACTTCAGTTACAATCAGATCCAGTTATTTTTTCTTACTGCATCCTCGTAGCCCATGAAGTTTGTAATTGCTTTCATTTAATGTATGTTCCTACTTTAGAGACAGCTCCAGTCTTTGGCAGTTAGTTTTTCACTCATCACATGGGTGAGGAAAGTACAAGGCACTTCATTCACGGCAGCAAATAGCATTACCTGCTCATATTATAGTACTGGAACGTCCAACATTTAGACCATGTGTTCCATTAAAAAGTACAGTTTTAGTACTGTACTCCTCCGCCCCTGAAAGGCTGGATAGCACTTAACCCAGATTTCCTTACAATGGCTTTACAAGCCACTAGGGAGGCACCGAACATCACTGAACTCTTTTCATATTAAACCACATGTTGAACTCAAATTAGTATCCCACAGATGGAAAAAGAGAAGCCTTTTTTTTGGTCGGCTACACAAGCTTTTTATTCTTGAGGAGAGAATCAGATTTTTTTTCCCACACATTTTAGCTATTCTAGTTGACCCAGAGTTTTTAAGTGTTCCTTTCACGTAAGCCTTAATATTATACCAAAATTGGCTATTTCTTGTTTAACACACATACAAAAATAATTTTGCACACCATCAGATTATTTGACAAACATATCAAGTGCCAAGGGACACACAGCTGTTTTGGGGGTTTGAGAAGGTATGTGGGGAAGAAACAAGAGAGCTTGGTTCCGCCATGCTATGGGCTTTAGTGAATGCTTTGGCAAGAGACTGTGGCTGTCTCAGGACCCACTTTCGAATGGAAGCTGTCTGATAACTCGTAGTTTCTGAGAGGAGCACACATTTGCACTGTAAGATTCCTGAAAGTGAGGGAAAGCCAATCTTTACATTCAGAATAAAAGCCTGGCTGTTAACTATTCTGTGCACCCCAGGGTTAACATCTGAAATGTTATAATGTGCTCAGAAAAAGCTGTCTGTTATCTGTAAATGGTTTTAAGCCTTATTACTGAGCCTTCTTATTTCTCCTATCCCTGGTAGTGAATAAAAGTTATTTTTAAAATTAGGTTTCTCTGATGTCTTGTGTGTAAGAACTGTATTTAGAAAGCTACCCAGGTTTAGTCCGCTAGGGGAAGGTTGAGGTAGATACTACTCTGGTTGGACTATGTAGCAGGCTACCTCTATTTAACAGCATTTAAAACCCTGACTCTCGTGCATACCCCTCCCTGCCATTCTGCCTGCCAACCTGCCCACCTGTTACCCCCTCCCCACTGTTCTGCGAGGGAACAGGGTGTGGCAGCAGCTTCTGTTCTTCCTCTTCCCCCTGCCCACCTTCAGTGCTGGTAGCACCTACTGGTTCATGTGGTAGGGCTCCCCCCCCTCCATTTCCCAGGGCTGCCAAACAAGGGGTGTTGTCTCTGAGGGATTTAAATCCCCCCTCCAATTTTTAAACAGATTTCACATTTTTCTGAAAACCTGGGAGATCCCCCAAGTTTGCAGAAAGATCCCTTTTCTTTCTACGTAGCCCCAATATGCAGACAACTATCCACAGATGGGGCCACGTTGAGAATTAGTTATGTTGATTATTAAGTAACTTGGAAAGATTGCTTGTGCTACCTGTTGTAGCCCAAGAAATAATGCAGACACCATTCGTTGCCGTTTTGGTTAAGTCCTCAGGTAGCAGTATTTTTTTAAAATGGGAAAATGGCGATTGAAAGCAAAGACATTTTTTTTATAACACTATAAACACTTGCAGGTTATTTTTTGCAGGTCAAATATCATGTGCTCAAGTACTGATGTTACAAGCCAACAACTTTATTAAAATCATAGCTTGGGCAGTAATTTTAGATTTAATCTAACTCATATTTCTTCTACAAGGAGGGGGGACCAGCACTAGTCCAATTGTGCCTGAATGGTCCCCTAAATCCAGACGCTTCTTGTGTAGATCTGCATAGCTGATTTTTATTTAGGGGGCACACAATTCTGGGGATGTATGTGACACTTGGAAGTAAGTATGAATTTCCATGGAGGGACTGTGGAAAGATACATTCATGCATGACAATGTTTGAGCCACCACCCTCATTGGGATCAGGGCGTCTGAGAGCTATGCTACCCACTTGAAGTCTTGGTTCACAAAGCAGCACCCTCACATAAGGGAGGAGCCTGCATAAATGGGATCCATTGTTGCCAGCACAGCGATTTCAAATGAAGACATCAGCTTTTGATTGGCCAGCCCTCTTATTCAGGCTGTTTTCGGCCTATCAAAATAGGCACTGTAATGCTTGAAATACTTTTAGTGTTGCTGGAGCAACCTACTGTATTAAAAGTAAATTAATCAACAACACAAATGTTCTGAATTTAAATTCTTGTCCTATATACAATTTTTTTAAAGTGAAGATCTAGCAGCTAGCTAAGGTTGGCTTATGATGTGACATAGTTATTCAAAAGGTCAGATGGATTACTGGAGATACTTGTTCTGCTACACACTCCCTTTATACCACAATACTTATTGACCCACATAACAGATTTTTTAATGTTACATGATACATAGCCATTGAGTCCTTTTGTTAAACTATAAATCTTTGTGGTTCAGTGAATCTATAAGATTAAACTCTTCTCTTCTTCCTGTATCAGACTTGTTTCTTTGTTGGGGACAACTGCTGTTAAAACCAGAGCGTATAATGCTTCTCATAGAAGAGAAAGAAAATATCCCTGGCATAATATAATATAACAGTCTTTTATTTGATATCAGAAACTGCAGGACAGCACAACCATTTGACAGAGAGAAAAAATCACACAATTAGTAGCACAGCTTAGTCCAAACCATAGGGTCTGAGAGACATAAATTAGTAGCAATGAACAAACGAATCAGCCAATCAATGGAAGTCAGAGAGCCTATTGCAGTGTTCCAGTCTATTGATATCAGTGTGAATCGGGCAAGGCTGTAGCTTTTCATCAGGATGTGTCTTCATCCCACTTCATCAAACAATTTTTTTTCTCCATCTCCTTCTATCAATCACTTTCTTGGTCTACTTCACACATATAATGTAAAACTACCCTACAGGAAGATCATGCAAAAATATTTTAAAGACATTGTCTTCTCACCTATGAGTAAAAGAATACATGACCTTTCTGCAATCATCCTGACTTCATTATTTTGGTATTATGCTAATGTTCTAATTCACCAAGAATGCTTCCATTCCAAAGTCTTTTTTGCTCAATTGGGTATGTTTCATGTCCTACTTTTATCAGTGTCATTGTTGGGTGGGAGGTTGTGTGATTCTTTGCAGAACTGGTATGGACATATTCCTCTTGACTACACTGATTCGATACACCGAATATTAATGTCCTCCACCCTGTCCAGCACTGTCACATGGGAGTGCACTGGGGAGAGTAATGCTGAATTCGGGGTACACATTTCACAAAATACTATTTTGTGACCATCTTCACCCCCCAAAAAAATAATTGAGGAGGGGAGACGGAAGTTGTAAGCTGCTGAGAGTTCCCATTGGGGAGAAAAGTAAGGTATAAGGAAGCTAATGCTGAGCAACCTTTTCGCTAGTCACATGCTCTGAACCTAATCCACTTCACAAGTTTTGTAAGGATAGAACGGAAGAGAGGAAAAATGTGTAAGCTGCATTGGGTCCCCATTGGAGAGAAAGGTGGAGTATAAATGAAAGAAACAGACAAACTGTTCAAATAACCCCCTTCCAAAGGCAAAGGCATTGCTTTCTCTTCCCCCACCAGAGTTCCCCAGTACTTTCTGGATCCTCAGTTTGGGTGACAGCTCCTCTTGGCAGTCCTAGTCATCTGCTGCACAGGTGCTTTTTCTCTTTTTAAAAATGTCTCCTCTTGCAAGAAACAGGGATATGATTATACAGCCAATAAGAGTCTCCTTCCATGATACATGAAATGTGAGTCAGGCTGAGCTGCAAATCATCTCCAGAGCACAACTTCAGCCTGCCCTCCCCTCTATCTTGCGCCACTTTTGTCAGCCTCTATGGCCATGACAGGGGGCTCTTTCTTTGACTGCCAGTTTCACCTATCTGCCCACGACAAACAGCCCCCCATGTAATTTTTTTTTTCTGTCACAAGGGTACAACAGGGAAGGAAGGGAAGGCTTAAGCCTCTTCTGCAGCTCGGCTGAGGTCCAGAGTCAATCCCCTAAACACACTATTTTTAAGGTGAATCCCATCAAAAATGCATCATTTCACATACCATGAAGATGTAGCTCTGCGATGTCACTGAAGTCAATATGAAACTATTTTTAAGGTGAATCCCATCAAAAATGAATCATTTCACATACCATGTAATGAGAACCTAAGATTTAGCTCTGTGATGTCACTGAAGTCAATATGAAGCTAATACACTTGGTTCTAGATTTATTTGGACTCTGTGACATTACCATGGAATCTCAAATCTCATTGGCTATGTAATTATGCCACTGTTTTCAGGAAGATTGATGTATTTTTTAAAGACAGAGCAAATGAGAGGTGTGCATTTGGATCTACTCAAGCTGAAAATATACCCCCCAAATACCTTATCAGTATTTTGGGGTATATTTCAGCATCCCAAAGGTATCCAGGATTTTTGTGTGAAAGCAAACAACAATCCTGAAAAAATCCCATATATAGTCAGGAATTACCAGGAAGATCAGCACAGCCAAAATAAAAACAGCTGGCTGGTGGTAGCAGATTGCACCCACCACTCAGCTGTTTTTTGGGCTTTCTTCTGCATTCCCTTTAAATGGGGCATGTTTAACAGGACTGCAAAAACAGCCCAAAAAACAGCTGAGCCAGGGCAGGAGCTCCTGCTCCAGCCACTCAGCTGTTTCAGGCTGTCTTCTGCAGTCCCTTTAAACTTTAAAAGACTGCACTAGGCAGCCTGAAAAACAGCTGAGCTGCAGGAGAGCGCCTGCTCCCACCACTCAGCTGTTTCAGGCTGTCTTGTGCAGTCTCTAGTTTAAAGGGACTGCAGAAGACAGCCTGAAATAGCTAAGTGACAGGAGCAGGAGCTCCCCTGGCTCAGCTATTTTTTTGGGCTGTCTTCTGCAGTCCCCTTAACACACTCTATTTAAAGGGACTGCAGAAAATAGCCTGAAACAGCTGAGCTGGCAGGGAGACTGCTCCCCGCTGGCTCAGCTGCTTTTTAGGCTTTCTTCTGCAGTCCCTTTAAAAGTGCCCTGTTTAAAAGAACTGCAGAAGAAAGCATGAAAAACAGCTGAGCAACGGGAGCATTCTACTTCTGCTGCTCAGCTTTTTTGGGGGGGGGTTGCTTTGCCACTTGTGTGTGTTGGAGTTTTTTTTCATTTTTTCTTCTTGGGTATATTGGACCCCTCAAAAATTGGGATTTCTGAAAAATTCTGGATCCAAAAATTCTGGATCCAATATTGAGATCTGGAATTTTGGGGGAATCCTGAATTCTTTTGGGGTCCAATAGACCCGAACCGAAAAATACTGGGGGGGGGGGCTGCATACCCCTAGAGCAAATTCAGGGCTGTAAACAGCAGCAAAACAACATGAAAGACATAGTCATCTGGACAGGTTCTAGGGGGCATTTCACTCCAGGAGAGCTACTTTTGTACTGAAGATGTTCACAAACAAGCTTTGAGTGTCACTCTGTAATGTTTGAATTCATCCTGCTTCAATCATAGAAACAAAGCAAAGAGACTCATAGTTTCCACCTAAGGGGATATAATAGATTAACTTTTACTTGAAAAAGACTTGGTTTTATAAACAGGTTCTCAAAACTGAGATGGAAAAAAAAGCAAGAAAGTATACATTTTAGTTTCTGTACAAATTATTCTGATGACAAGTTAAAACCATCTGAATAGGGGGGGAAGACTTTATGTCAGCTGAAATTAAAAAGCTACAGGAGGAAGAAAATGAGAAGGTATGGAGACAGCCCACCTACCCTTTGCAAC
This sequence comes from Gekko japonicus, assembly GCF_001447785.1. Classification (NCBI taxonomy): domain Eukaryota; kingdom Metazoa; phylum Chordata; class Lepidosauria; order Squamata; family Gekkonidae; genus Gekko; species Gekko japonicus. The sequence continues at coordinate 28,223 of NW_015172112.1, read as the reverse complement.
TGCCAACAGTACACATATTCTTTATATCTGAATATTTTCCATCCTGCCTGGCATAGAAGATATGTCTGAAGCACATCTATTTTTTAAAAGCAATAAAATACCATTCCAAGAGATACTGGCAAACCTCTATACATTTTTGGCCAAAATAATTCACTTTCTCACTTTATAGAAGTCAAATATATTAGTACTAGCAGTAAGGCCCATTGTGGGAAGAAATACAATGAGCTTTTATAAAGAGGCTCCAGGTGAGGGTCCCAGCTGTGGCTGGTGGAGCGGTGGAGGGAAGGGGAAAATAGAGGGAAGTGTTTATTTCCTTCTGCTTAGCTATAAGGCAGGGCTGTCTCAAGTCATTTTGCTGCCCCAAGTGGGCAGTATGGGACGAGAGCCACATGGTAACAGGAATGGTTCCCTCCACCCCTGACTTATGTTGATTTGGGGCTATGCACTGGCAGCTAATCTTGAAAAACACCTCTTCCTATGCCATGTTTTCTGGGTTTCAAGGGTCTAGAAAGCAGATCTGTAGCTAGTTATAGGGTTGCCAACTGTGGATTGGGAAATGCCTGTAGAGGGACCTCAGCAGGGTATAATGCCATGGAGTCCACTGCCCAAAGCAGCCATTTTTTGCAGAAGTACTGATCTTGGATATCTCCAGGTGGTGCCTGGAGATTGGCAGTATTAAGGGGAGGGCCAGGTTTGTTGAAGGACTTCAGTGACGTATAATGCCATAGAGATCACCCTCCAAAGCAACCATTTTCTGATCTCTGTAGTCTGGAATTCAGAGAGATGTCCCAGCCTTCCCTTTCCCCTCAATCCCTTTCAGTTCCAAAGCTGCTTCCCATTTAACACTGTAATTGATTAACAGTTTAACTGACTCCCTGCTAATGCCCCATGGCCTCTCAGGACTCCCAGTCTGGGAGTTGTAGTTCTAATTCCCTTTGCTATGGTTGCAGTAAGGCCAGCTGAGAAGTACAACTCCCAAGGTGCAATGCATCAAAATTTGGGGTGTAAGAATGGAGAAGCCAGCAGGACAGGCCAACAGGACACCAAGGCAGCTTCCCCAGTGGCCAATGGGAGAGTAGGTGAGTTATCGCCAGCACGGATTGCCTTTTATATATATAGGATATATCCCATAGATCGATCTTATATATTAGTATCTATCCCATAGATAATCACCTCAGGCCTATACAATATATTTAATTGGTATTTATACATACCTTTAATCATACTGACCTCAGTGCCATTATGTTCTCCTATATGGTCATTGCTGTATTCAGGGGGGGGAAACCCTTTATGATAAAACAGATGATCAGTACAAATTGCTCTGACTAGAGTTGTCAGCAAATTTGCCTAAATGCTATGTCTTTCTGAAGTCAAACTTCTATAGAAATTTGGAGGGAAGCCAAACATTTCAATAAAATCAATAAAACAATTCCATGAGGGTGGGATTTTCCACAGTTGTTTTCCACACCATTTCCCTTAAAGCAAAATTTGAGGTGAATTTTTAATGTCTACTGCCAAATCAAAGTTATTTAAACATGATTTGTAAGAATCTCTTAGAGAAGGGTGAACCGTATTTTTATCTGATGATCATTTATTGAAGGGAGAACATGACAACTCACCTACCCTGGAACTGATCATCTGTTCAGAGAGACAATCCATTTGAGTTGGGTTGTGATAGCTATAAGTGGCCCATTCCTGTGAATACACACAAACAGGTTGTGAAAAGCTGAACAATTATTTGTCTGCTTGAACATCACTGGTGAATGAGAAGCGAGATAAACTGGCAAATGTTTGAGCATCCCTAACATAAAACTAGCCCAGATTCTACTGAACATTATATAATGTTGTCAGTTTTGAGCTTCCCCCCCCCCCATGGCTTATTGAGAGATTAAACAAAGAGACTTGTATCAAGCCAACTGCAGCAAACATTTTATACAGGTTTCAAAAACGTGGTCACGAAACACCTTTAATAAGGTCCTTTTAATAAAAACACTAGCAGGAAAGGACTAGACAGCAATCTGAAAAGCAGATCAATCTCATGTAATGAGACCTTAATTAAAGCAGAGGAATTGTGAAAAGCAAATTTTCTTAGTATTAAATTCTGATTAACACAACAAATGGTTTCATAAAAATGTCAAGTTAGGCCTCACTGCTCACAGATCAATTACCCTTTAACTTGCTCCAACCAACCACATTGTTAGCTACGCAATTTTTAAAAAGCTGAAATATAAAGTTTGGGGGATTGTCTATGGAAAAGTAATCTTCCAGATGTGGAGCTATAACATTCCTTTTTGTCCGTTTGTTGTATGGATTAAGCAATCAAGATTATGGCTGTGACTATTTTGTGATATGTGATTTGGCTATCTTAGGTGAGCTGGCATAAATGACCTCCCACTGGTGCAGGAGCTACTGAATTATAGGTCCTTCCTAAACATCTCTGGTAATGTCAGAAGCTCCAGGTCAGGTGAGATGAGCCAATAATGTGACTTAGAGTTCCCAGGTCCCAGTGAAGATCCCCCCTCTTTGGGAGGCTACAATCCACCACCGGCCAGCTGGCTGGTGGGGGAAACCCCCCCAAATAGGGACATCATCAGGTGATGTCCCTGATGTAATGACATCACTCAGAAGTGACATCATTGTGTTGATGACATCACACACAATGCTCTGGTTTGAGGGCAAATTCTATGGTTTTGAAGCAAAAAAATAATAATAGAGTTTTTGACCCCAAAACCAGAGTATCGTCTGCAACGTTGCCGACGTGATGACATCACTTCCGGGTAATGTCATTGTATCAGGACATTGCCCAATGATGTCCCGCCCACTCCCAGAATGCTCCCCTAAGTCCCCCTGCCATCACTTTGAGGGGACCAGGCAACCCTAATGTGATTAGCCCTACATATTTATCCATGTATGTCACCAGTTTGTCCAATGTAATATGGGGGCCTCTCCTGAGACCAGAATGGCACAAGAAAAAACACCTCCTTCAAAGGATCACATCCCACTAAGGTAATTTTGTAATGGGCCCCAAGGAATAATTTCAAAATGTATACTCTGTGCTTAGGTGAGAGTGGACACAATGATGGCTTTTAAAAAGAAGTAGACAAATTCATTGAGGATATGTATATCAACTGCTACCAGCCATGATGACTAAGGGAAACCTCCACATTTATAGGGAGTAAACCTCTGAAAACTGGTGCTGAGAGGTAACACCAGGGGAAGGCCTTGGCCTCTAAACTCTCTTTGCTTCCTGTCTAGGGTTTAGATTACCACTGTGTTAAACAGGATGCTGGACTGGATGGGATGCTGGTCTAATCCAGCAGGGCTTTTCATGTGTCCATATGTTCCTATTTTCAGCCAAGATAAGTTTTCTATTTTGGGGTGGAGAGGAATTGTACTAAATCAAAAGGCTGTCACGAATTGGCTGAAAATATCTAAAGAAACGAAAAAGAAACCCCAAAGTTAAACGAAAAGAAGCATGCCCATTCCTACCAGTGAGTGATCATTTGGATCTCACTCAATAAAATGGTTGAGAACCACATGCAAAAAGTTAAGAGTCAAAAGGTGGTTATTTTTATCTCTGAAACTACTAAAACTACTGCTGGGTTGATTTTTATATGAGGCATCTTAACTTGGATCACATTTTTATGAGTGTCTTACACTTCTTAAGGGGGGGGAAAGGGAAATTTGGAATGGAAGCACAGAATCTGCTGACACAGGCTGAAGGATCTCTGGAGATCATGGCTTTACAGTAATTCAATATAGCCAAAGACAATAAGTAATAAAACATGACACTGCTCAGGAAAAACGAGAAGCAAACCCACTTTCCCAATTTATCTCCACCTTGAAAATATTTTTGCTATGGCCCACTACCGCAACATTTCACAGGAAATTAAGAATATCGCCAGCCAGCTGTACTCTTTTAACTGTAACTTAGAGATGGTCCTCTGGAACTGGACTGTGGCTTTCAGAGTTGGGGTGTTTTTTTTAAGCACCTCGTCTAAAATCAGAACCAGAATAGAAGTTAGATTGAAAAGGGGAGAACAAAAGATGTTACTGCACCTGTGGCCACAGCATGGTTTTCAATTAGGAGCCAAAAAATGCCACCACCACCTTTTTTTTTTTTTTTGCAGAACTCACGTTGCATAAAAGCTGCGTACTTCTGCGTTTGCGTTCCAGAAACAGGGAAAGGTGCTACTGCTGGCACAAGCATGCATAGCTTTTGTTTTCTTTGCAAAACAAATCTAAGAATGAGTGAACAACACATCACTGAAGTTCACACAACTTATAGTGTTCCCAGTTGGAAAAGAATCTAAAGTTTAACATTACCAAATCTGTTCAACAAACCATGTACCAGGAGCACCATTTAGGAAGACTAGGGAACAGATGACTAGAGAACAGCCCCCCTCCCCAGATATTTCAGACCACATGTAATTATTTGTCATATTTCTCTCCAATCTATTAATTCTATACACTGCTTATTGCTAATAGACAAAGAAGTGATCTTTGTTAACTCTCCTCCTTTCCCAGTGGAATCCCTTTAGGTTCTCTAAAAATATGCCGGGGGGGGGGGGGGGAGG